>NC_022015.1:36683827-36694830 GCF_000317375.1 Microtus ochrogaster
AGACATACCCAGAGGTGTGTCTCCTAAGTAATTCTAAATCCAGTCAAGTTGAAATGAAGATGAACCATCACAGTGAGCAAGGAGCTGAGGTTGGGGTGGCCGTGCAGCCTGCAATCCCAGCACTCAGGAGGTGGAGGCAGGACGCCAAGCAGTTCACACAATCCTCTGATATACAGTGATGCCAGTGTGGGTTCCAGGGGACGGGGGGGGGGGGGGGAGAGAGAGAGAGAGAGAGAGAGAGAGAGAGAGAGAGAGAGTAAGCTGGACCGAACCTAAGACAGTGTTTTTGCAATGATGACCAATACTTACATCCTCAGTCCATTTACCCCTGCATGCTAGCAAACATCTCCACATTCCCAGTGGTTTCCCCCTCTTGGTAGCTATGTCTGCAGGTCGGCATGGTTTTTCTGCAGTGTCTTCTCTGTCTCAGGATGCAGAGAGAGGCCACATCACTGATTTGTAGATAGAAGCTGCAGATTGTGGGTGGTAGGCCCTGACATCAGTGGGGAAGAGAGGGAACCCTCGGAATCCAAGAACAAGGACAGGGCTGCCTCGTGTTGGCCAGAATTAAGGAATTTCCTCTGAGCTTAATGTGACCTGAGCAATCATGGCTGTGACCTGTGGCCAGCACACGGCAAGTATGGCCCTGCAATTTCATAGTCGGCTATGGCCTAATTGCTTCTATACTACAGTGTGACATTGTTGACGTAATAGGATTAATAAATACCATTGTCACGGTACAGCTTTGGGCATGTCTGCAAAGCGGGTTCATGTCCAGGCATCTTCGCACTTTTCTGCAGACACGCTTTCTGGTCACCACACAAGCATTGAGTGTCCCACCCAGTGAGCATGGACACCAGCTCTTGACATTACTCTGGGAAGGATGAACGAGGTGATAAGTCCTTGCTCACACTACTTCTGGCTCCTCCAGCCCCCTGCTCCCCTGTGCCCAAGCCTCGGGCAGCACTGCTGGGATGGCATCCCTGGGTTTTGATCTGCTCTTGTGGCGTCTGCCCACCTTCCCAGCTGAGTCACTCGGTTCCATTATTCACCATACAGACTCCTCTCTGGCACAGGCTCGGTAAATGTTGTGGGGCCGAAGGTGATGTCCTGATGGCTCAGGTCAGGACTTATTCTTCCGTGAGGACTGCCCCTCTCACTGCACCTGACACATCTGCCTAGTCTTGTTCCTTTTCTCTTTCCTTGATCCTGGTTCTGCCCCCTGGGTCCTACTGGAGGGAACTAATTCCTCCCTTAGGGAGACCCAGTCCCCGCCATCTCCCTTTTTCCTCTCTAGCCCCCTAAAACTGCCTCATGTTCTGGATAGATGCAAGAAAGAGTATCCTGCCACATCATTCCCCAGGAGGGCCTTTCTGGGGGTGAGGTTGCCCTGGCAACCACACTCTGCAGCCCTCCTTTGGTGCCTTGTGGGCCCTGGGAGTCTATTTCTTTCTGAATCAACCTTCACTAGCTGACCTGGAGTGGATTCCTATCTGTCGGATGACCCTCTCCTTCCAGACACTGGAAATTCTGCCCTAGTGGAGCAACACCTAGTGGCCCTGGCTTCTCTCCATAGAGAAGGGCCTAATAGCAAGGCCATCGTTTACCTGGGTTTCAGGCAGGTTGTTTATAACGGGCCTTCTACTACCGAAAATTCTATAGAAAAACAGCAAGGCTTAAAGTAGATCCATGTGTATGTATAAGCATGTGTGAGTTTTTTGACAAAGAACTTTGACTCTACTTTATAGATTTCTCTTATTGTTTATGTGTATGTGTTTGTAGATTTGCACACATGCATGCAGCTGCACATGGTAGCCAGAGGGGGCATTGGATCTTCTGGAACTGGAATTACAGATAGATATGAGCCACCATGTGGGTGCTGGGATCCGAACTTAGGTCCTCTGGAAGAGCAACCAGTGCTGGAGAGCCATCTTCCCAGCCCCTGAACTGCTTTAAAGGAAAACTTTAAAAACCTGTTTATTCTCAGCTAAATATAAGTGATATGGCCTTGGAACATAGATTTGGGTTGCCCTGTGTGACACGTTCCGCTGTGGAAGCAGTTAAATGACCTTCGTAGCCACAGAACAAGGAACTTGTGGGTCAGTCCATTTGACAGTTATGTCAGTGGAGATGTCGGGAGGGGACTTCCTCTGTAGCTCAGAAGGTACCTTGTGACATCTCGTCTTTCGGATTGCTGGAGGTGGAATTCTAAGCTCGGTGATATAGTTACCTAATTGCTGTGAGAACACTGGGTTGGATGCAGAGGTCAGAAGTACATGGTTGTTAAAGACCTGCACAGCCCAGGATGAATTTGCTTCTCAGAGGACAACGTTCCATCTCTCCGCGATCCTCGTCCTCCTTCCTCCAAGGTCAATAATACAAGATTTTACTATAGATAGGCAGTTTCTTCAGAGAAGGGCAAGTGTGTGTGTGTGTGTGTGTGTGTGTGTGTGTGTGTGTGGACTTTGAACAGTCTGTAGCCCCTCCCTTCCTTACACACACACAAAGAGTGAAAAAAGGGATATACTACAAAGGAGTTGGCTCCTGAGTGCTGGGGAGTTCACCTCCTGCAGTTCTAAACTGAAGCCTCAAGAGAACGTGTGGTGGGATTTCCAGGGCAAGAGAAGCTGGTCCATCTGGGCTGAATGGACCCCCTCACCATTCCCCGGTCTTGTTCTGTTCAGGGCTCAGGGATTGGCTGCTGCCCTCCAACCCCCACCCCCACCCCCACTTGGGGAGAGCCATCTGCTTTAGAGTTGCATTGAAATGCTAATCTGGTCCAGGCTTGTTGAGCAACCATGGATAATCTTGGCATCTCAGGAAAGCTAACAGTGGCAGACCTGAAAGAGCCCCTACTCCTGCACATCCACAGGATCTGAATGCTGCCCTCTGCTTGACCCCTCAGAGAAGGAGGTTGTCCTGCCCCAACACGAGACTAGCTATTTTGAATTCTTTCCCCACCGAGGGCCAGCAGGCTCCCTCACCTGTCACTTGCATCAACCTGCCCCCCTTGGTCAATCAATGCCTTGGCCTCTGAGAACAGGGTCTCCCACACCTCCCACAGTTCTCAAGTTCAAGACTTGAGAACTGTTCTCAAGTTCAAGTTCAAGGCAAAGAAATGACCTTAAACTCGGTGCAAGGGGGACAGCTTCGGTGACATTTCTTAAGTGAGAGTCTCCTCTGGAGCCGGAAAGCATTTGAAATCTCCATGAATATTCAAAAGCATTCAGAGTTAACTCGGCTCAGGGATTATTTATTTGAACACCGTAGGAAGCGTTATTGTTTATAAAATAGACAGGAGAGAAGCCTTTGTCTCCATGTGTTTCTTTGGAGCCTCCTTCCTAGGACTGTGAGTTCTGTTCCTTTAAACAGGGAAGAGAGCAGAGAGCTTTAGGTTCTGCAGGTGGGGAGGGACGGGACAGAGATGGTGGGAACTGAGGGTAGCCTGCTGCCTTGGGGACTTCATGAGGAAGCCCCTCCCCCGTCAGGCTCTCCGGATTCCAGATTTGGAGTTGGTGAATCTGCCTTCTCACCTTGTCTCAAAAACAAAAGCTAATACAAAACAGAACACAATAGAGGCTAAGAGGGGTGGGAACTCTGAGGAAGGGCAGCCTCGAGACTACAACCTCTTTTCCTGCTGGGCTTGAAGGGTTCAGCTTCCTCTTCATGGTGGGTGAATGGGGTGGGTGGAAGATAGTAGGGGAGACAGAAGGAACATTCTGGAACATGATGTTTCTCTGTAAATATCTTAGGTCATTCTTCTGTAAATAGCTTGGCTTTCAGGGGACCCCTTTAACTATCAGGTACCCCATTTGCAAACATAAAAAATCACCTACTTTGGGTCAGTGACAATAAAAACACATGTGTTTCTCAGCTCAGAGTCAGCAGAATGGGGCACACTTGAAACAAAACGGGTGACACAGGGCCTATTTGGAACCACAGAGGAGCCCTGTTGAAGGTTCTGGAAACAACCCAGCAGATGTAAGCTCACCTTGGCCCTCCACCTCCACCCCTCCCCCTCAGTGTTCCAGAACTCCTCAGCTGGGCATACACTATAGCTCTGTGATTTGGAAACTGTCAGTTACTGAGTTTTGGTTGGTAACTCTTGATTAATTGCATAAAAGATATTCAGAGGGCTGAGGAAGTGGCTCAGCAGTTAAGATCACTGGGTGCTCTTCCAGAGGACCTGAGTTTGATTCTCAACACCCACATGGTGGCTTACAACCTACTCTAACTCCACTTCCAGGGGACCTGGTGCCCTCTTCTGGCCTCTACTGACTCCAGACACACGTGTGGTGCACAGGTATTTATTCAAGCAAGACACTCATACACAATATTTAATATGTCCACCACCAGGCTTTATAGCCCCTCTTAATCTGACTGAGGAGGGGGGTCCCTCAGCCTTGGCTAGGTAAATCTGAAAGACATTAACTTGTGTCTTGCAATCAATGAAAGAGGAGCCTCAGGTGGTGGATGTACCTGGACCAGCTGCCAGTACTAAGTATGGCTGGTGGCTTTGTAAGACAAGGACTTGATCATCCATCTGCTTCTGGTTCCCTCTAGAGGAAGTGCTCACTGTTTTTGGCCTACACCTGGGGTACTAAGGGGTGACTTGAAGTTTCTCTTTAGAAAGCTCCCTCCTGGGAGCTGGAGGGTCCCTGCTGTGGTGGCTCTGGTGGCAGCCACGTTATGGGACACCTGCAGTTTAGCAATTGCTTTGTTCTCTCAGGTCAGGTGCCTCGCTGAGTCAGGCCATTTAAAATACTAGCTGACAGCCTTTGGACATCAGGCGCAGCCTTAACCTTGCACGCCTCTTAGACCAGGCTGTGGGCTTTCAGTGTCCGCGGGGCCAGGAGGAGACTCGTCCTCTGTCCTCAAAGTGGTCCCAATGCACACTGTCTCTTTCTGGCCATCTTTACCTATTCATTTCCATTTAAAGAGTCAGATGGTGCACCATGGCCTGGCTGGCTCACACACTCCAAACTCCATGCACAGTGGGGATGGTGTGTCTCTTTGTAGAGGGAGCTGGCACAGTACAGGGGCATGCTGGGCTCCACCTCTTCACAGCTCCAGGGCCTCTTCCCCAGGAGACACGTGCAGGCCCCCAGGTCCAGCAAGTGTTTGCTCTCTCTGTGCGTGGCAGTACTGCTTTGGCTGAAAAGGGTGGAGGGGGGGAGGGGGCTTCTTACCATTCAGTGACACAGGTGGATAATTCTAACAGCATCCTCGCTCTAGTCAATCATGCTCCATTAGAGTTCTGGGAATCATTTCTGAAGCTTGCTGTGCTCGCTGCATGAAAGGTTGATGGTGTGTGCGTGTGCGCGTATGTGTGAATGCTGCAGATGCCAGGACTTAGCTGGCTTTGCAGTTTGAAATTGCCACATACTTTTCATCTGTGTGACCACGTGACAGGTCAGCAGAGGAGGTGCAGAGAGGCTGTTGGGTCTGGGCTCCCACCTCTTCCCTGCTAGGTTGTTCCCGTACCCGCCTGACCTCTCCCTGGCTCCCAGATTAAATCCAGCATGAAATGTTGCAGGGGCTTGGAGATTGGACTCTGCTACCTGCACACCAAGGCAGCCGCTCGAGCTTGTTTATCTCCCTGATTCACAGGAAGGTGGGCCTGTGTGTCTGCAGTGGCTTTGCAGAAACCCCCGGGAGAGGCGATTAGCAGTCTCGCACACTCCTCTGATCCTTTTCTGCAGGACTCCATAGCTGAGCCTGGTGCAGGAGCTGAATGGTGAGCACAGCGTGGATGGGAAAGAGCATGCAAGGCTGTGCAAACACATGCCTGCTGGTCCCAGGGTTACATTCCCTGATTAGAGGAGGCGGGAGAAGCGCAGAAAACGCAAAACGACGTCTGATGGCTGAGTGTCACTAGCCTAATGGCCAATCAGTTTTAAAGTATGACCTTGCCCACGGTTTTAAAGTGTAAACAAGCCATGTATCTTTATTTGCTAGGCTTATGCAGGCGTGGAGGGGTACACCTCCTTCGTCATAGCCCAGAGGACTGTCCACTCATCCAGCTGGCCTAGAAGGCAGGGATGACTGCTCTCCTGGGGCTCAGCAGGTTTCCTGGGCTCTGCTCTAAAGCTTGTTGCCTGTGGTTCTTTCCTGGATTGTGTGGCCACACTCTCCTTCCAGAGACTGAGGACAATTGGTGGTGTGACGTCAGACGGGCCTAGTGTCATCTCATCAGGTCTGCTGGGTCCAGTTTGAGCAGTGGATGGGGTGCACGGCCTGTCCTGGTGTGGCTCCTATCCCTCCCAACAGCTCACAGGCGCTAACCCTGAAACCGCTGCACACAGGCCTTGATGGCTATTCTCGGATTATTGTCCCTCATTATCTGTCCACAGATGGCACCGTGAATCATAACCGAAGGGAATTAAAATGTGAGGTGCCAGCATGTAGTTGCTAAGGCTTTGGGGGGTGCATACAGTCTGCTTACACCGGCAGATCTGGGAAGGGCTGGTCTGTGCACTGGAGATGAGAGTCTCAGCAGCAGCTAAGTGTCCCCAGGAGACCAAGCTCTGGGTTTAAAAGCAGACTTCAGTGTTTGGATCAGCCCCATCAGGAGTCATGGATGGGCTTGCCACGTAGGCAAGCAGTACCCAGAAAATGCCAGATAGGTAGCTAAGACCTGGAGGTGTCCTCTAGACCCCCACAAGGACTCCTGAAAGTCTTAGAAAGGAAGGAAGGAAGGAAGGAAGGAAGGAAGGAAGGAAGGAAGGAAGGAAGGAAGGAAGGAAGAAAAGGAACCTATCAAAATATAGTTCTTACTGGGGAGGGCATCTTGGGAGTGAAGGGCACACTGCCTAGAAGGTGCCTGCTGCAGCTGCCAGTCACTGAGCTGAGGTCCTTTCCTACACACAGCCTCCTGGGCTTGCTTTCAAGGCACTTGCAGTACCAAAAGACTTGGTTGTGGACAGTCCCTGGTCACCTTCTTCAACTCTCCAGAAAGGCTCTGGATGGAGGTGGCTGTGCGTGAGTGGCATCCTTTAGTCCCTGTCCCAGAAGCTGGGAATAAACGGTCTCCTAGCAGGAGACAGGTTGAGTCTAAGAGACCAGGGAGCCTGAGAGGATTGGCCTCAAAATGCTTGGATTCTCGGCCACAGGGCTGAGCTGACTCCAGCCCTGGGGCAGCAGCAGGTGTGGGATGAAGACCCCTGGGGAAGATATCGTAGAGCCACTGTGTGAGGTTGGGGTCTGTGCCCTGTCCCCAGCATCCCCCAGCCCAAACCCCCACCCTCTAGTGTTTTGTGCCTGCTCCACAGTGTCAATGACTCCACCAGAACGTGATTAAGGGTGCTAACTGCCCATGTGACTGCTGGGTTCATTTGCTAGTGTCAGGGCTTGTCTTCCTGAAGTATGGTACATGTTGCTTAAGCAATTAGACAACAGTTGGAGCAGAGTGGTGCCCCCTAAGTGGAAATTAAGGGGTATAGAACCAAATGGAAGAGGGACTTGAACCGTGAACACCGCTGAGCTACGTATGTCAGGCTCCTAACCCAAGCTGGAGTCATCAGAAGAAGGAGCCTCAGCTGAGGAAATGCCGCCAAGAGACCCAGCTGTAAGGCATTTTCTCACTTAGTGATCAACAGGGGAGGGCCCAGCCCATGGTGGGTGGTGCCATCCCTGGGCTGTTGGTCCTAGGTTCTATAAGAAAGCAGGCCGCCCAATGATGGTGGCACACTCCTTTAATCCCAGCACTAGGGAAGCAGAGACAGGTGGATCTTTGTGAATTTGAGGCCAGCCTCGTCTGCACAGTGAGTTCCAGGACAGCCAGAGTGGTTACACAGAGAATCCCTGCCTCAAAACAAACAAAACAAAACCAAGGAGGAGGGGACAAGGACGAAAGAAAGCAGACTGAGAACACCAGGGGAAGCGAGCCAGTAAACAGCACCCTTCCATGGCCTCCGCCCCTGGGATCCTGCCCTCTTTGAGCTGCTGCCCTGACTTCCTTCAGTGATGAACAGCAATGCTGAAGTGAAGCCCAATAAACCCTTCCCTCCCCAGAGATGTCAGTTGTCCCTACACATGGGTGAAGGAACTCAGGTAGCTGCTCTTGGGATTGTTCTAGCAAAGTAACACCTTTTGATTAAAAAAAATTTTTTTTGTTTAGGTGTCAAAATGAAATTCTCAGTTATTTAATTGTATGGTGTTTACGTCACATATATTCCATGTATTTTACAGTAGGTGGGCCCTGGGGATCTAAAGAGGAAAGGGGTGGGAGGAGGAAAGGAACGTGGGTAAAGTTCCTTTACTTAAGGAACTTACACACTGATTTGGGGGCTCATTATATGTGTGATGTGTTTTTCCCCCAGAGGGCCCCGTCTCCTTGGATTTATTTGTAAGAACTAGGGGTTTGCTGGGATACTGACTGGTGATGAGGGGAGGAGGTGGGAGTGGGTTTTGTTTGATTTTATTTCTTGTTGCTGGAGAGTGGGGATGACATACTACTGAGAGAATCAAGGAGTCTTAGAATGGTGAGCCTGTCACCCTGCACTCGGGAGGCTGAGGCAGGGGATACAAGAGTTTGAGGCCTGCCTAAGTGACATACAAAACCCTGTCTGAAACACAAAGACAAAAGAGAAACAGGGTCAGCTTAGTCATGTGTGGTTGAAGGACTTGCAGCTGCCAAACAGCAGGGGGTTTTCAGGGGCAGTCTTGGCTGTTTTGGATGAGGACAGTTTTGGTTTTTAGAGGTTGTTCCCCAATGTGGCTTGTGAGAGTTGGTGATTTTTATGAAATTATTTTTCAGTTACTTGTAGAAGCTGATCCAATAACATCCCTTCAAAACTCCAGTTTATATGTTCGCAAGTGGACCTGATTTTAGGCTTCAGGACTTAAGCCTTTTTTCCATCACTAAATGATGTGAACTAGTTCATGTGTGTGTGTGTGTGTGTGTGTGTGTGTGTGTGTGTGTGTGTGTGTGTGTGTGTGTGTGGTGTGAACTAGTTCATCTGTGTGGTGTGAACTAGTTTGTGTATGTGTGTGGTGTGAATTGAAACTAGTATCAGTTGTCCCTTATAGATGATTTTAGTCACCCATACCCAACCTCTGCCCAAAACTATGACATGGACAATTCCAGAAATAGGTCTCAAGTTTTAAACAGTGGGCCACTCTGCATGGAGGTGTTACACCCCTCACTGAACTGCTCCATCCCACAAGGACACAGTCATTTCCCTTGTCCAGAGGTATATGCTACCTGCTTATTAGTCACCCAGTAGCATCCTGGTTCATGGCAGAGCTTGTGTTCAAGTGGCTCTTGTTTCATTTCATTACAGCCCCAAAGCACAGGAGTAGTGAGGGATGCTGGCTCTTTGGATGTGCCAGAGTCCTAGAAGCAAGTAAGTTCTGTGAGGAGTGAAGCTCTCAGTGTACATGTGGGTTTGCACTGTCTGTGTTTTTACTCACCCAGTAGGCCTTGCTGCACAGCTCCTGCCAATGAGGAGGATGACTGTAGGGCCTGTACCTTTGTGCCCTGAGCTTTGCAGCATTTGGGCAGCAAGAGCTGTTGAGCCAGTGATGATGGTGTCTCTGCAGCTGCGTTGCTTTAACAAACTGCCTGACAAACGTAACTTAAGGCAGGAGAAGGAACTCTAGCAAAGATGGCAGCTGGACACATCCCACTCAGGAATCAGAGAGATGAACACTGGTGCTCAGCTCACTTTCTTTTTCATTCTTTATTCAATCCCGGACTCTGGACTATTGGATGTTGCTGCATGGCCATGCTCAGAGTATGCCTTCCCTCCTCAGTTGAACGTGCCTGAAAACATTCTCACAGACCTGCACAGAGGTGTCTCCTAGGTGATTCCAAATCCAGTCAGGCTGATAATGAGGATGAGCCTGATAACGTGCTCATCCACAGTGCTCTA
Source organism: Microtus ochrogaster (assembly GCF_000317375.1). NCBI lineage: Eukaryota > Metazoa > Chordata > Mammalia > Rodentia > Cricetidae > Microtus > Microtus ochrogaster. Next base: position 36,693,703 of record NC_022015.1, read on the forward strand.
TCATGTGGCTCAGCAAGCTAACACATGTGCATGCATGTATATGCACATACACACATGTGCGCACACATGCACAAACACATGTGCATGCACACACTCGTGCACTGATCTTAGTTGTCACTCCTCACTTTCGTCTTAAGAAAATGGGACTGGTTTCTACCTCTGAAGCAGATCTCATCAGTTGCCTGTTCTTGCTTCCTCATATAGAAGGCTGAGCCTCGCCTTAGGCACTGGAGAATTTTCTGCAGTTAGAGCCCGATGAAGACATGCAGGTGTCACTAGTGTTCAAATGGATGAAGTGTGCCTTTATGTAATGAAAATCCCACTTTCCTGAGCTCCCAAAGCTGTCCTAACTGTCTGTCAGCCTCCTCATGCTATGAGGCTCAGTCAGATGTTTTGCTGTTGTGTGTGGAATACATGTGAGTGACCACTGCCCTAACCAGTTAGCTCACCTTTTTGCATGGCTGTAGTGTGCCAGAGCCAGTCTAGGGACAGCTCTGTCCCCATCTCAGCCTCTCTGGGTCTTGTTCCTTCTGCTCCAAGAAGTGGGAGCCACATTTACCTGAAGGCCAAGTAGGAATATCCTAGTCACTTGTGGATCCACAGAGCCTTTGCTAGCTGAGCATCTATCAAGTCCCCTATTAGAGATCCTTTCTCTTCAAACACTGGGAGAGTTGCGGCTTTCTGTGGAAACTTTGAAGAATAAAAGATGCCCTTCAAAGCCATTGCTGTGTCAGAGGAGAAATTCATATTTTATTGCTAAATATGAAACTACATTTGGGTGATGTGAGAATCAATGATAATTAGAATAATAAACACTTCAAGAAAGTGTCCACATTTCTCTGATGTTTTTTATTGCTCTTTCCATCTCTGTGTGTGTGTGTTCATAAATGTTCACACAAACACACACACATACACACACACGTTACCTTGTTTGGCCATATAATAGAGTATCCGAGCTGAGCATGTTAAAGCTCATCTTTGTTATCAACCCGACTGTATTTGGAATAACCTAGGAGACACTTCTGAGCAGGGTGAGCATAAGTGTGCTCACACGCATGTCTGAGTAGTGCGTGAGTGTATCTGTGTGTGTGTGTGTGTGTGTGTGTGTGTGTGTGTGTGTGTGTGTGT
>NC_022015.1:36694930-36755559 GCF_000317375.1 Microtus ochrogaster
TGTGTGTGTGTGTGTGTGTACATAATGTGCCCATGGAGGCCAGAAGAGGGCATCAGATTCCTTCAAATTAGATAATTATGAGCCACCCAGATCTTCTGTAAGAAGTAGTCAGGGCTCTTCTGCTCTTAACCATTGAACTGTCTCTCCAGTCCCCACACCCTTTTTGCTCACAGGTCTCTCACTGAACCTGGAGCCCACCATTTCAGCGAAGTTAGCTAATCACCAAACTCCAGGGATCTACCTATCTCTGTCCCAACCCTTGGATTACAAACACAGGCCACCATTTTTACATAGGTTCTAGGGAACAAATTCACGTCCTCATGTTTTCATGGCAAACATTTATTTCAGTGACCAAGCCAGACTTTGATGTTCCTCTGATATTCTTTACAGCAATTCCTTTGACATGATATATATATATATATATATATGGAACTGTATACCATTGAATGGAATCCCCTCTGCATAACAGACCAGGCCACTCCCCAAGGAGATGGCAGGTATTCAGGTTAGCCTAAGTTCCATATTTCTGCTGGAAGCTGGTCCCTGGAACAAAAGGTAGACCAGTTGGGCCATTGTGTAGCTTTGATTGCTGGTTTAGGTCAATGTAGAAGATTGCTTTTTTTTTTTTCCTCAAATGGGATCATCTAGCCCCAAGTGCTGGGCCAACAACCTGGCTCCCTTGTAATTCGGATCCTGGCATGGAGCCCAGCATCCCTGGGAGAGACGTCACCAGCATCAATGCTTACTTTCAAAGCTGTATTAACTAGAGTGTGCTGTGCCATCTGAGAAGTGTGGTTTTAGACCCCCAGCTCCAGACTCCAGAGCACATGTGACCTTTGAGCCTCTTTCTTTAAAAAAAAAAAAAAGGATTTATTTTTATTTTTAATTATGTGTCTGTGGGTGTATGTGTATGCGTGTGTAGCTCCTATGGAGGCCAGAAAGAGGTGTCAGATCCCCTGCTACTGGAGGCATAGGTAACTGAGCTGCTGGTGTGGATGCATGAAAACCTAACTTGAGTCTTCTGCGAGAGAACTAGGAATTCTTGGTCACTGAACCGTAGTTCCAGGTGGCCCAGTCACCTTTGGTTTCCTGTGGCACATCCATGTTGCATGTGTCGCACAGATAATATTGGACATGATAGGATACAAAATGCAGCCTATTCTGTCAATGAGTGGCGTCTCCCTACCCTGTCCTATATGCTAGATATGGTAGTGTTTGAGATCCAAAACCAGTCTCAGGAAGAGAGGGAAGTTTGGATTTTGTGACCTATCCTGAGGTCACTTTGTACAAAAGCCAGTTTGGCCTACTGGAGGATGGAGGATACATGGGAGAAGATAGGTGAGTGCAGGCCACCTTGGGACCCACCATGAGGCTGGCCTGCACCTTCCAACTTTGCCACCCTCCAACAGTCACATGAGCAAGCCCTGAGTGACAGCCCTCTTCAGAGTGACGTGCCATAACTTAGTGTGGCAGCCTATTGTTAAGGAACCTAGTTACCCCTTGATGTCCATGGAGGATCAGTTCCTGGATCCTGCTATATGCCAGAACCTATGGATGTCAGGACCTATGGATGCCAGAACTTATGGATGCCAGAACCTGTGGATGTTTTCATCAGGCTTCTGAGAAGGAATTGATAGAATGGGTATATATTAGACTGGCTTACATGATCTTGTTCGGGTCATCCAGCAGTGACTTTCTCATGCTGTGGAGGCTGAGAACCCTGTAGCTGTTCAGTCCACGAGGCTGTATGTCTCAGCAGTCCCAATCTTGTGCTGAAGGCCTGGAAGATCCCTAGGGAACTGTCTTCAGTCCATAATGGGAGGCCAAAGAAGCTGGGTTCTGACATCTCAAAGGATGGTGGTGGCGGTGGCAGCAGCAGCAGGACAGACACACTCACCAGACAGACACCAAAGCAGGAGGCAGCAGGCCTTCTCCCAAGACCTCTTTCTATCTGGACTGACCTGGGAAGGTACTGCCCACTCAGGGGGAGGCTCTCCTCTCTCCAGTTAATCTCTCCAGGAAATGCCCTCACAGACCTGCGAGGGTGCATCCCTTAGTTCTTTACAGATCCAGATGAGTTGAAGAATGAGATCAGCCGCCCCAGTGCTCATGTCCTTGTAGAGAAGGATGTGGTGTTGAGCAGGACCTGCATGGCCAGGGTGTTTCAGGTCCCCTCTAGCTGACCTATGATACCTGTCAGTATGCAAATAACATGGAAATTGAGTGTTTAGACAAGGTGCTTATGCGTGCTCCTCTACAGATGCATTTTCTTCTGAATTTTATGTCTATTAGTGTGCAGTATATGTGCATGTTCAAGTGTGGGGGGCAGGGTCTGCGTGGTAGGTAGGCTCCATCTTCTTAGTCCTGTCACAGTTGTCCCAGAGCACACAGGACCTCTAGGCCATAAACACGACTTTTCAAGCCCCAGGACATTGTCGTCTAGGCCCTCCAGGCTATAGCCTAGCAATGCTGGCCAGCATTCGTCAGCTCACCAGTCCAGCAGCATTCAGCTTCCCCACGCACTGAAGAAGCTCATGTCTGTTCCTCCTCATCCCACTCCCAGGTCCTTAGGTATCAGCTGTGTCCCGAGTGCCTGTCGGTGTCTGAAACAGAGGCTGCTGTGCCAATCAGGAGGACAAGGAATGAGATGTGGCTGCTTTGAGCTTCCCTCTCCTCTCTATAGGACATTTCCTCCACGATGAGAGGGAAGGCAGGGATGTCAAAGTCATCCTCCTAAGCTGGAGCAGGATGGAGTACACAGTGACTTCCCTATGTGCTCTGGCTGTGGGTCTGGGAGGAGGCTGTTGAGAGGGCAATGAGAAGCAGAGCCATTGTGGCCTCATTTGGGCAAGCTCAGATCCACAATGCAGGGTGAATGCCCCTTGGTACACAGTAGCGAGGCAGTAACCTCAGGGTGCTAACTGCCCTTCTGCAGAAGACCCAGGGGATAAGGCGACAAAGGCCATGGGTAGCAGTCTCTCTTATTTACATCTTTGTTGCTGCAAAAGATACTCAGAGAAAATGCTTTGCTATCCCCCCAAGCCATGGCCAGCCAGGGTTGTTAGTTGGTGTTTGGCGGAGCTCTGCATTCTCCTACTGGGTATGTGGGGCAGAAGGGGCATTACCTGAGAGACTTACTGGCATATGAACCACACACATTAGACTCTTGTAGCTCTTGGAGGCTGAAGTCCAAGGACAGAGTGTGGCCTCCAGAAACATGCTCCTCAGGGGCAGTGTCAGCATACACACACACTTATCTGGCATAAAGCAAGTTTGCAGTGATCCTAGCAGGGAAACAGACAGGGGTTTTGTGGGCTGGGGTGGCAGCTAACACATGTGTGGGGTTCTGAGAGGCTAGCTCCAGCTGCTGCATTGTCTCCACCCCTGGCCCACAGCACACCTGGCTTCTGTGCACTCAACAGGGCCCCCTGTCCTGGACCCACACAATCCTCAGGGCACTGTGCACGGTGCCCTGATTTCTCCCACTGCCTCATTGTTGAGTCTTTGGTTCTAGGGCTGGTGGAGTACACTGTACTAGAGACATCAAGATGAGCAGGACCTCTTATCTCCCCTCAAACCCTAAACTCTTCAGAGGGGTTAGGCATGGGACCCAGAAGGTGAAGGGATTCCTTGAAACCATAACGATGAGAAAATCTGAAACAAGCATGAGCCAAGAGGGAGAGAGCTGGGACTTGGAGGTGTTGTTTCTAGAGGCATTCTGTCTCCTTGGGTAAAGTACTCAAGTGCTGCTCTGGGGGTGTAAGGAGGTCTCGGGGCTTGGCAGGATGAAGGGCTTGGGGAGGACCTGCCTGTGGTGTTTCCCTGTGCTCTGTGGAACAGGCTGGCGTGTGTACATGCTCCCTGTGACAGCAGTGTCGTCCTCCCCAGGCGTGGTCTCAACCTCACCCACGAGGCTGAGTGTAGTCTCTTCCTGTGAGCCCGACTCCTCGTAGGGTGTGATTGGCAGGTTACAGATTCTGAAGCTGTGCCTCAAAGAGCGTGAGACGAAATTAATGTTAAGTGTAAGCGTTTGAGGCGCCACAGAGAAGACGGTTGTCAGTTTCTGAGGTATGAAAACAGATGACACATCCCTTCCTCCCCATAGCTAGGGGATCCAGTGACGTGGGAGCTGCGCCTTCTCGGGTGATTCATTTCCTGGATGCTCTGCTGGCCAGGTGGCTCCATGAACAGGAGCCAGAGAAGCACCTTTTCCTGCCTCAGCAGGGGGTCTTGTTGGAGGAGGGGGTGTCCCTGTTCACTGAGTGTCCTGAGTCCTCAGGGTTCCCAGAGCCCTTGCATACAGAGGGTAGAGCCCCTCTGGGGCTGGATCTGATTGATCTACGCTGGCTCTCCATGAAGGAGTCCCACTGACTGTCTCTTGGGAGGGGCCTGGAGTAGCCTCAAAGGGTCCTCACCTACTGTAGACATCACAGGGGCCTCATGCCAGACAAAGACAAGCTGGTGACTGGGAGTGAGCACAGCCTGGGTCTCTAACAGTCTGCCTTGTTAAAAGTGTGGTCAGTGGTCAGGGCATATCCTCTGCCCTGTCCGTTAGAAGAGGATCTGGCCCCCAGCTGGCTCTGGTACAGTCTTTGTTTCTCTGTTGCTGTGATAAGAACATGACAAAAAGCACCATGGGGAAGAAAGTTAATCTGGCTTATAGGTTAGCATACAGTTCATCTAGGAATGCCAGGACAGGAACTCAAGGCAGGGACCTGGAGGCGGGAACTGAAGCAGAGGCCATAGAGGAAGGCTGCTTACTGGTTTGCTCTCCATGGCTTCCTCAGCCTGCTCTCTGATATAATCCAGGACCACCTACCCATGGCATCGCCCACCATGGACCGGGCCCTCCCACATCAATCGTTAGTCAAGAAACTACACCACGGCTTGCCAACAGGTCAATCTGACGGAGGTGTGTTCTTAGTTGCGGTTCCTTTTCTCAGGTGACTCTAGCTTGTGCTAAGTTGACAACAGCTTACCAGCACGGGCACAACCAGCTCTGTGGGGGACAGGTACCTGCTCCCGCTGTCTGCTCTTTCTTCTGCTCAGCAGCTCAGAGCGTGTGGAACAAGTGCCGAAGACATTGTGCTGCTACTGAGTTATTCTTGCTGGCAAACATGGCGGAGACCAAAGAAGACAGCATTCTCCTGCCTTCTCTCACACCTAGCCCTACAGCCTCAGCGGGCTATGGAGCTCTGTCCCTTGCTTTTTTCCCTCTTAAGACATCTTTAGGAAGCATGGGGAGCTGGTGATGGAGGGGGTTGGGTGGCCACTGCTTCCTGGAGGTTCCCCAGAGAGAAACAGGCAAGCGATTCATAAATATTTACATCAACTTCATTTGCACAGCAGACATAATTGCTTTACCCAGAACATTGTGGAGGCCTCAGCCTTGGTAGCTGAGGTAGCAGCAAGTTCATGTCTTCTGTCCCTGTAATCCCATGAGTGCTAACAGTAGTGACATTCCAGCCAAGTGCTGGCTGTTCCCTACGGCAGGATGAATGGACTTCTCATTCTGCCCACCATGACAGGATGTGAAGCTGCCACATCTTCCATCCTGTGGGTTTTTTTTTTTCTGTCTGGCGGTCCCATCCTGTCCTTTGCATGTCACTGTGAGCAGCAGAAAGGGCAGTTGCTCCTTCACCACCATGCCCAGAAACTTCCTCATCTTGATACTCAGTTCCATCTCCTGCCAGGTCCACCTTCCACAGAGTGCTAGAATCCATTTCCAGCCAGCCGTGTGCTACTTTAGAGCAGGGGTGGCCCTCCCAAGCTCCCGTAGCATGCCCCTCCTTTCCAGCTGAGAGCACACCTCTATTGGTATTTCCATTAGTGAGGATTCATTGTACAAAGTAATGGGTTTCGCTGCAGTGTATCCACACATATACATGTTATAGCTTTCGTCTTCTTCATCACTTCCCCAACCTTGTTCCCTGAGCCACTCTCCCTCCTCTTCCCAAACACTCCTACTTTCATGCTGAATCTGTATCTAAACACACATATATACATGTTTTAAGTATGTATAATACATAGTATACATATTGAATACGTGTTTAATATATTGTAGAGGTTCTACAGATAAGTGTTAAGAAAAATCCTCTCTGCCAGCACACAGAAATCCAATCAGGCCAATTTAAACCGAATTAAAATGCCCATGTTTTAATAAATGCAACACTTTCAGGTGGCCAAGAGCATGGCAGGGGAGAGAAAAAATCAGGGAGCACATACAAAACCTGGGACCACGTGTTCCTCCTCTGGGCACCCACTTAAATACCCTGTGGGAGTGGTCCGGGGGACAGGACCCTGGGGGAGGGGTCAGGACCTGGCATGCTGGGATTTGGAGTCCAGACCAGTGCAACTCCCAGGCCAGGGAGAGTCCAGACCAATGCAACTCCCAGGCCAGAGGGGGCTGGGATGGATGCCAGGGATGGATGCCAGGGATTGGGGGGATGCTCCCAACTTAACATCACAATAAGAGAAAATGAATCCCTGTAAAATTTATATTTCCAGTGCATACAACAATTTTACATTGCTTCCAATTTTACAGCCTTTGCAGTCTGTAACAGTTTCAAAGCCATCTACACCCCCATTCCCAGTCCTAACATCTGTGTTCATTGGGATTCTTGATGGGCAGAAACAACAGGAAAACACACGTGCTCGCATGCATATCTGTGCGCATACACCACACACACACACACACACACACACACACACGCACGCACAAGGTCAATGTCAATGAAATGTACAGTCATTTTTGAATCTGGGTGTCACTACATAGTCCTGGCTAGCTTCGAACTCACAGAGGTCCACCTGTCACTGCCTCCTTCCTGAGTGCTGGGGTAAAAGCGTGTTCTATCAAAATGTCAGACAAAACAAAACTCCACTTAAAATAATCTAAAGAAACCACTTGGAAGAAACTCAAATTCCTCCAGGGTCAGCACTTCTTGGAACCAAGATACATACTCAAAGTCTCAGTCTCTGCTCCAGATTGCCTCTGCTCTTCAGCTGCCCTGAGTTAAGTCAGACAGTCCTGTAGAATAATGAGAGGTGGAGCAGAAGATCCACATTCACTAGCAGTAAAACCCCAGGGGGCCCTGCTTAAGAATAGCCCTCTGCAGAAGTAAAATTTTCTGCCTTGCTGAAATACTTAGGACTGTGTGGTCATTTTCTTAGACCTGTCTTAGGGTTACTATTGCTGTGATTAAACACTGTGGCCAAAGCAACGTGGGGAGGAAAGGGTTTATTTGATTTCATCAAAGGAAGTCAGGACAGCAGCTCAAGCAAGGTAGGAACCTGGAGGCAGGAGCTGATGCAGAGGTCAACTAGCTCAGGGGTGGCACTACTCAACAGTGTAATGGGCTGTCCCACGTCAATCACTAGTTTCAAAAATGCCCTACAGCCAAGTCTTTTTTTTTTTTTTTTTGGTTTTTCAAGACAGGGTTTCTCTGTGGCTTTGGAGCCTGTCCTGGAACTAGCTCTGTAGACCAGGCTGGTCTCGAACTCACAGAGATCCGCCTGCCTCTGCCTCCCGAGTGCTGGGATTAAAGGCGTGCGCCACCACCGCCCGGCTCCTACAGCCAAGTCTTATGGAGGTATTTTCTTAATTGGGGTTTCCTCCTCTCTGATGATTTTAGCATGTGTCAAGTTGACATAAAACTACTGGGGGCATATGACCCCAGACCCATTTCTTACAGCCAGGCATATACATCTAAGCATGCTAGTGAATCTCCAAACTGGAGAAAGATTCATTTGTACAAAGAGAGGTGGAGGGGGAGGGAGGGGGAGAGAAAGAGAGAGGAGAGGACCTGGCTCAGCTTCCAATTTTACAACTTTGAAGTGGTGTGAATGTAAAAGGCATTCAGCAGCAAGTGTCCTTCAGATTTGGGGATTTGATCTCTTTCTGGGGCTGTGACACGGACTTAACAGCTGGATGGCAGCTTGAGCTCAACTCCCATGCAGCCACAGGATCCCAGGGGTAAGCCTTGGCACTGCAACATGCTGCATGGCTGAGCCCTAACGTCAGCAGACCAAATATATCCAATTCCCTTCTGACCCACCATGTTTTCAGCTTGTGGTGCTCATCTTAAGTCAGCAGGTATCTTTAGGGTGTGTGTAGAACAAACCTTTTTAAGGATCATGTGATTGTGGGGTGGGTAAGTGGAAATCTGTAAAGAAGCCAGTGCTGCAGCTTTGATGATTGCTTCTTTCTAGAGAGACCCTGGTCCACTGGGCCCCCTTATGTTGCTACCTGACATCAGTTCAGAGTAGGTGTGTATAACGCTGAGCCTGCATCTTAGGGTTTTATTGTGGGTGTACTTATGCTGGCTTCATCCCAGAGGCTCTAGAGCAGTGTAGGCATTGGCTAAGGGATCTCTGGCTTGGCCTATTTGGGGATCCAGGAGCATCCACTTGGTGTCACCTGCCTGGCTGTTGCTGAGTATCAGGTGACAGATGCAGAACCACAGAGCTATGCTGGGATGGCTTCCAGTCAAGGCTAACTCTTTCTCTCTTCTTTTCCCCTTTCTTCCTGACCTCACTCCCCTAACTCTATCACAGGGTGTACTGTAGCCCAAGCTGGCCTCAGACTCACTAAGTAACCAAGAGTGACTTTGAACTTCAGATCCTCCTGCCTCCATCTCCTATGGTTATAGCTTGTTCCACCACTCTGCTTTAGAAGGTGCTAGAAGTGGAGCTCAGGCATCCTAGGCAGGCTCTCTGTGTGCATGGGCTGTGTGCACGTCTCAGGGTGGAATAGCTTGTGCTCAGGGAGCATTAAGAGCATTTAGAGGCTGTCTTAATTAGGTTTCTATTGCTGTGAAGAGACACCATGACCATGGCAACTCTTATAAAGGAAACATTTAATTGAGGTGATTCACAGTTTCAGAAGTTCAGTCCATTATCGTCATGATGGGGAGCATGGTGGTGAGCATGGCAGCATGCAGGCAGACATGGTACTGGAGCTGAGAGTTCTTACATATTGACTCAGAGGCAACAGAAAGTTGACTGTCTGTCACACCGAGGGAAGTTTGAGCAAGAAAGAACTCAAAGCCTGCCCCCACAGTGACACACTTCCTCCAACAAGGCCACACCTCCTAATAGTGTCACTGCCTTGGGGAGCCATTTTCTTTCAAACCACCACAGAGGCCTCACTTTCCAGTTTGGCGGACTTGTGTCTAATCAGAAAGGTGGGACTATGAGTTGCTTTTAGCATTGCTGCCACAGAGCGCCTGACAAAAGCGCTGTAAGAGGCAAGGCTCAGTTCTGACTCACAGGTTGTGGATAAAGCCCATGGTGATGGGGAAGGCATGGTACCGGCAGTCAGGAAACAGAGATGGATGCTGGTACTCAGCTCACGTTCTCTTTTTTGTTCTGTCAGAGGGATTCCAACCTATGGGATGGTGTAACCCACATTCATGGTGTCTTTCCACCTCAGTTAACCCAATCTAGAAACTCCCTCAGACAGGCCCAGAGGCTTGTCTCCACAGGGTTTCTAGGTTCCCCGTCAAGTTGACAATCCAAATTAGCCCTCACTAAAGAACTTGGGTGTGGGTGGGGTAGCAGCTCAGCCATCTGAGTTCATAGGGCACAGTCCTTAGTGGGGAGTTCACAGACTGAGCTCTTCTTGAACACTCTCCCCAACCCCACCACTGCTGCAGACAATCCCTATGCCTCTGGACAGACAGTCCCCATGCACAAAGGCCACAGTGGGACAAGAATTTCCTGATGAGGGCTGTTGAGTACTGATGGACGTGCACCCCTTGGCTCAGGCCTTTGTGATGACTACCTTTGTCAGCTTGACACAATCTAGAACCACCTGGGAAGAGAGGCATTAACTGATTAACTTGGTCTGTGTGCCTTATCTTGATTGTTAACTGATATGGGAAATCCTAGCCTACTGTGGGCAGCACCATTCCCTGGTCAGGGACCCTGAATAGTGTTAAGAGTCAAGACGTTGAGCTCAGTAGAGACAAGCAAGCGTCCATTGCGTTTATTCTCCTGCTCCTGATTGTGAATTGATGCTACAAAGTTCCTGCCTCAGTTTCCCCCTCAGTAAGAGGCTGCGTGGAAAATACAAACAAAAAAATGTATTTTCTTTTCTATCAAATAATTAAATAAGACAAAACTACATTGAAAAATTGTAAAGAAGGCACTTGGCAGAAATTCAGATTCTGCCTTGGTTAGCATTTCTTGAAATCAAAGTGTATAATAAGCTTTATCTCTCCCTAGAAACTGCACTATTAGCCAGGCAGGAGAGTATGAATATGAAGCTGTGCTCTGGCCACTTGGGTAAGGCACAGGATCCCTTTATATTAGGAATAAATATAGGACCCCTGTTGCTTGCTTCCGGAGGTACAGCTTTTACTCAGCTGAGTACTTTGGATTGTGTGGTCATTTTCTTGAGACCCATTTCTTACAATTGTAACCTAGAATTGTAAGCCAAATAAACCCTTTCTTCTCTAAGCTTCTGTCACAGCCACAGACATGAAATGAGGACAGCTTTTGAGAACAGAAGCACGCAGAAACCCATGCTTGTGCAGCTGACATTGAAATCTGTGATTTCTCGCTCTGCAGGTGGCAATAATAGCGGGGAACTTTGAACTTGCAGAGTACATCAAGAACCACAAGGAAACAGACATCGGTGAGTAGGCTTGGTGAGAAGCCACAGCCGTTGCCATCTGAGATCCTCCTGGCGCTGCTGCAAAGCCAGCTCTCAGCAAAACTTCCCAGAGGCACGGGCACCAGCGTGCCTTGGGAGCCCTTCCCTGATAGCAGGAGCGTTGTGAAGACTTTGGGAACTGTGCAGTGTGCCTCCCTTGAAGAGACCCACTCTCCTTTCTCCTGACAGTGCCTGCTACAGGGACGTCTGAATTGTCTAGGTCCTCAGTAGCAGGGATGCTTAATTCTGCTGGGGATTGGTCCAGGGTTCTCACTTGATTCAGATCTCTTGATTTTCTCCAATATTGATTTGAAATGTTTGCCTGTCACTGTGTGTTTCTGCAGACAGTGAGGGTCTAGCAACACTGGCGGGTGATGCTGATCCTGGGGGAGGTGGTGCATGTGGGAGAGGACTGGGGGCATCTCCATACCTTCCTCTCGAGTTTGCTGTGGGTTCCAAACTGCTGTAAAACCAGTCATTTTTTAAAAGTCTACAGAAACAAGTCAGGGAATCTGTCTGGGTACCAATCAGGAGACGTGGGAAGGGGCAGGAAACACATGGGGGAGCAGGAGCCACAGGGGGAGCCGGCTTAGATGTGCTTGTTGGAAGGCACACAGACTCATGTGTAGCTAATGGGTGACTAAGGGGAGGAAAATGTGAGGTCCTCTCTTCCACCCTCCCGTCACCTCTGCTTGGTGTCCCCCTCCCCTTTCTAGTACCCCTTGTGCCAACCAGGAGGGCCATCTCTGGGGCTCCTCCCTGCTCTCACCGCCCTACCATGGGCTGGGCCCAGTCTTGCACAATGGATGAGCCAGCTGGCCTGCGCCCTCCAGCACTGGGCTTCCACAGGACCTGCAGCGGGGAGCAGTCCCACTGGACCAGCAGTGGTGAGCCCTTGAAGGTGGAGTTGCCCCATTGAGGGGCTCTGGGATGGGGCTCGTTGGGGCCCTGTGAAGAAGCAGATGGTATCTGCCTCTCACTGCCTGTGCCCTCGGTCTGCTTTGGGTGTCAGGGGTGAGCGACACCATGTCTTGCTTTCACGTCTTTGCAATGTTGAATGTGTGTCTTGCATCGAATGTGGCTGGGACCTACCTTGCACTGGGGAGGTTGGGTCATGATGTGCAGTCAGGCAACTGGTTTGCGTCACCCTGCACCCTGCCCTGAGCATCAGCATTGTTAGAGGAGGGATGTGTGTATAGCTCAAACCAAGCAGAGTCCTAGGTTTTCAAGGTATTCTCTATGCTTGCCGGCCTCAGCCTCGTACCAGCTGCTAGCAAGCTGCTAGTGTCCTACCTAATACAGATACCTTGTCCTGCTCACATATATACATCTTCACCTAGGGCAGAGGTTCTCAACCTATGGATAGAGACTTTTGTGGGGGGTGTCGCATATCAGACAGATATCCTACATATCAGATATCTACAATACAATTTCTAACAGTAGCAACATTACACTTATGAAGAAGCAATGAAATAATTTTATGGTTGGGGATCACACGAGAACTGTATTAAGAGGCCACAGCATCAGGAAGGTTGAGAACTATTGACATCGGATACCAAGTGAGTTCACCTGTAGACCCATTCACAGGTCCTAGATTCATGTTCAGGCCTGGGAATTTATCCCCAGAGTGTCCCATCAGATCAAAGTCAGTGTTATTCCAGTGAGCAGGGCACCTCACGGATGCGGTACAATTGATACTGTTCTGTAGAGGTTGGGAGGTAAAGAGTCCCTGCTGGGGCTAAGGAAAGGGGAGCTTTGACTGTTGCCAGAACCCCAACAGGACCCCAACAGGAGCCTGTGTATTCTAAGACTACAGCCTGCTGCAGGGAGCTGGAGACTCAAGCTGTCTCCTTCTGCTCGCAAAGTCTGTGCTGCCCTTAAATGTCCACAGGGACCAGAAATACAAGGGGTCAGAAATGCCTGGGTCAGAGCTCACTGCCTCTAATATGGTCTTCCCTGACCACCCCTCCTAGGAAGACCTTGGCAAATTAGTGGGTTCATAAGCACCCCAACCCAGGCTCTTTAGAAGGTGGCGACCTCAGAGACTGATGGTTTCTGTGTCCCCTCCCTCACCCCAGGCTCTAGGAATGGTGTGACAAGGACCGTACCCCCTTAGTAGTCCTATGAGTTGGAGATTGGTGGCTGCTTAATGGGAAAAGACGTGACTTTTCAGAAGATAAACCTTCAGTGTGTGCATATTGTCACTTAGACTTTTAAAATTCCACCGCCTCCTCCTGAGTTCTGGTCATTATTTGTTCTAGATGTTTTTTGCTATCCCACCACCCCCAAACCCATCCCATCTTCTGCCAGGCCGACAATTGATCTTTGAGGAGAGCTTGGGAGCCACTCCTTCCTCTCCTTAGTGGTCGCTATTCTCCACCCGCCAGCATGAGAGAGCTTTTGATCTCCCCCCGTCAGCGTTGCACAGTGTGTGTTCAGTATGGGATGTACTTGGTTTCCGGAGAGCTTGTGTGGAATGTAGACACCCTGGCAACCACTGGAGGCTGAGCCCACAGGTCCAGGTGCCCCTGAAATCACTGTGCTGAAATCCTCTGGCAGTTTTGAACTGGGCATCCACCTTTGTGTCTCAGAACCCACCTGGGCATGCATTCAAACAATAGGATTGGCCACATGTCAGTTCCCACAGATGACAAATGACAGCTTTCTGAGAGGTTTAAAATAATAAGTTTATTCTGCCGTTCTGGGAGACACCAGGTCAGGATCAAGGTGCTGGTAGCTAGGGCCTTCCTAGAGGCTGCAGAAGGGTTTGTTCCAGGCTCGTTCCACTGCTAGGTGCTGCTGGTGGTCTTTGGCCTCCATGGGTTTGCAGCACATGGTTGTAGTCTCTGGTCTGTGGTAACCTGACCTGCTCTGTGGTTATTGAGATTGTTAACTTTTTAGAATTATGGACACCATCCTCTGGGCATGTCTGTGAGTAAGATTCTGGATATGGCAAGACCACCTTGAATGTGGGCAGTAGTATCCCTTGCTCTGGGGGTCCAGACTGGATAAAAATGAGAAACCGATCTGAGCATGAGCATTTGTCTCTCTCTGCTTCCTGACTGTGGATGCACTGTGACCAGCTGCCTTATGCTCCTGACGCCATGCCTTCCCTGTCATGACAGTCTGTGTCCTCAGGCTGTGAGTCAAATAAACCCTGCTTCCTTAAGTTACTTCTTGTCAGGTGTCTGTCACAGCAATGAGACAAGTCACCACCACCCAGTATGTCTCAACTACATGCCTTTTCTTAGGATGCCAGTGTGCTCCTGTAATCTAAGACCACCTTCCACTGAAGGTCCTTAAGTGGACCATTCCTAAGAGGACCCATTTCCAAGGTCACGACTATAGGGGCTTGGACCCATCTTTTTTCTTCTTTATGACATGTTCATTGCTTTATGGCTACCTGTCTCTCAGTCATTGCCTCCTCCAGGGCAACAGTATTGGACTCTGCCTGCCCCACAGTGCCTACCCCACAGTGCCCAGTAGTGTGTGCTGAATGAATGACCCTCCCCCATGCTGTTCATCCAGGGCCAGCCCCTCTGTCAGCTTCCTTTCTCAGCACAAAACCCTGTTTCCATGCTGATCTTAGGCACTGAATGGGTGGGATGCACTCTATGGGTGGTCCTGAGCCTCAGTGTTAACAATCTTTTTGTTGCGTATTTCTGTGTGTTGATGGTTGTTGGTAAACAGGCCTCTGTCCTCATGCATGTGGAGATCAGGGGACCACTTTGGGTGTTGTTCCTCAGGAATCATCTACCTTTTGTTTGAGACAGGGCCTCTCACTGGCCTGAAAGTTCACCAGCTGACTGAACTAGCTGATCAAGGACCCTCCCGTCTTTGCCTGCCTTGTCACCATCACTGGGATTGTGAGTGTGAACCCCTGCACCTGGCCTTGTACACGGGTTCTAGGGATCCAAACTCAGGTCCTCACACTTTGGGCTGAGCCATTGCCCTTGCCCTTCTGTGTTACAACGTCATATTTTAAGCTCTACTACCACTTAGGGAGGAACAAAGAGGAGAAAGAAACCTGTCCCTAAGTGTGTCCCCATTCCCGGGTCTGCCAACTCTCACCACACCGCTCACAAGCAGAGTCCTGGGTGTAGCGTGGGACGGAAATGCAGTCGTGGAGGAATCTCAGCAGAAGGAAAGGAAGGTAATCTCCCCACCTGTGCTGGGTCGTGTCAGGGCACATGTCGGAATTAGGGTAGTCTGAAGTCCTCCACAGTTCCTAGTTGGGGGTCACTAAAAGTGGGTAAATACTCCTCTGCCTTTTCCCATGGTTAATCAGGGAAATCCTTCCTGTTAAGAAGTCATATTGCCCCTGCTGCTTTTGAAGGGGGGAGTCTGTGTTTTCCATACTTGCTAGTGCACTTCTGGGAAATCAGAGCACTTAGGACATGCAGATGTGGCTTTCGCGGAAAGCCGCCCTAACCCTGTGGTCAGAGCCATCTGGCGCATGGATACCTAGAGGTCCACAGAGTTTATGTGGTCGCAGCTTGTCTCCCCAGCAGGCATGGCATCTTAGCGTTCACATTGATGTGCTAGCCTGTCACGGCGTGCGTGCTGCTCTTGTCTGATTCTGCGCTGCTTTTTTTTAAAGTCCCCCCCCCACCCCCTGTAAAATATTAAACGTGACCTCTGATCAGGTTGCTGTATCTGCCAGCTGGAAGGAAGTGCTGGCTGGGAGAGGCTGGGAATAGCGAAGTTAATCCCTGCTTGCTGTCACCCACAGTAAACTGTGGCTGGGCAGATGAGCCGAACCGGCTTGAGGTGCCTTGACCACAGAGTACTTAGGATGACTTCTATAGGATGGCTTCCCTTAAAAACAAGGCCAGGGGGGAGCTGGGGAGCCCACGTCCGAAATAAGCATGCAAGTATTAAGCATGTGGCACGCTGATAAGCTGCGAACCCGGCTAACCTGTTTTCCCCAATCTTTGCTGGTTTTGTTCTTGCCTGGCTCTGAGGGGAGATGCGCTGTCAGATGGATTAAATGACATGGGTTGTGCTTCTTCAGCGGAACAAGGTTTGTTTTCCTCCGTCTTGTCCTTCCGCAGCTATGGAGAGAGTCGCGAGAGGGGTGTGTGTGTGTGTGTGTGCGTGTGTGTGTGTGTCAACGCAGCAGCCCATAGAGCGAGGTGTGTGTGAGTTTTGTGCCTGCTTAGCTGACTAAGGAGCACTTGGATACGGTTGCTAGGTTTCCAGACCGGGAGCCTGTATCATTACTCTGTGGATTTGCATAGGTGATGGATGGAGGGAGAGGTTTTCAGATTTCTTAATGTAATATTGTGTATGTGTGTAGGGGGTAAGAATGTGAAATCCAGGCTTATTTTGACTGATGGTTCTTTGAGAATATACCTGTTTGGAAGATACCACCTGCTAGGAAATAAAATAATTCCTACCTGAGAGATTTCTGTTTGCCTGGTGTTTTCACTGTGAAATGTGCTACTTCCGATGAAACAGCAAGGTTATCTGAAGTGAGCCCTGGGAGCCTTTGTGTTCGCCAGAGAGACTCTGCAGCAGGTCTTCAGAAAACCCCAAACGCTGACCTATTTCATTGAATTTAATGGGATGGATGGGGGCCCCCACTGTGGAGTTCCCCCTTTAGGGTCCTCCCCAAGGAAAGGGAGAATGATACTAGAATCAGGCGGCCATCACATAGTCTTCTTTGGATTCCCACAGCATATTTTCAGAACAAATCATTCAGCAGGGGTGGGGGACAGGAAGCTTTGGAAACACTGCAGTTTCTAAGCATGTGGTCTATGGCCAGGCTGGTGGGGCTCATCTTATTCTTGTTGCCCTTGGAGAGGATGGGTAGAAAGACATGGAAATTTGTGTAAGTCTGTTGTGTGTGTATGTGCATGTGTGTGTGCATGCATGTATGTATGCATGCGTGTGTCCACTCAATCATTGCACAGCGCTCATTGATGGCTCTATCTGGTTATATCTGGTTCAGGCCTGTCTGTGACTGGGGTCTTGGTTGCTGTCTGCCTGTTGAAGGCTTTGGTCTAGTGGTTCATTATGGTTCCATGTTTGCTGCCTCTTCTCCCATCCAGGAGTTTTATCCCCAGTCATAAAGAATAGCTATGCCACCTGAGCGACACCTTTTTTGGTGACATCCCTGTGCTGTAGATATGTTACATGGGGATGATGTTTTAACTTGGGGGTTTCTAATGCCAAAGCCTGGGTGAGGGTCCACTTCTAGTGCCGTCCTCGGCTTGCCCTATGCCAGGTGCACTGAGCTCCTAAGGCACTGTGGGTTTTGGTTCTAGTAGGATGTGGCAGTGGGCTTGGCCTTCCGTCTTGCGTGCATTTCCATGTGATTTGTCTTCGTGGTCCCCGTCCATCCACGTGCGCTCCCATGTGCCTTCTAAGCAGTTCTCCATCTGTTCCAGCTTCTGCGCCTGGTCTCCTTTCAACCAATCAGAACACCGCTTGAGTGAGGGCTCGGTGAGGGCATGATGTGGCCTACTTTGGTCCCTCCTTTTTCCAGGTCATCCAGGCCATTCCTGCAGTGGACATGTGTGCCTGCTGGGAAGCGTGTATCCCAGCACCCCTGCTCCCTCTTGTACATACGTAGAGAGATGCCTTTGAGTTCTGGGTTGATCTGAAGCCTTTCCTGGATGTGACTTCCAGGTCCTGCATGCCCTGAATGTCAGAAGTTCCGGGGGCATGCCAGTGTCCTCTGCCCTCACCCTGTGGTCTCGAGCAATTGCCTTCAATGTGGAACACTTGTTTCTCTGGCTACAGCCCGTCAGAATGTGACCCCTTTTATGGAAAAATGCCACGCTGTACACCCTACACCCTTCCTAGCCTCAAACTTGAACACACATGGATGCGCCTGAGTAACTGTGTAGAGGTTCCCATGCCCCTCCTCCATTGTCCTGTCAAAGGACAGTGCCTGGGGTAGACTTAGCGGGGTGCACCTATGGAAGCTGTCATAGTGGGGTGTCCTGACCTATAGACCCAGTGCTATTATCTGCTGCCTATTCCCTCCTCTGTGGTCACCGTCCACTCCAGAGTCCCTCGTGCTGCTGTGGGACTAGAGGGCTAGGCCAGAGGTGGTGGGGATGGACAGCTTTCAGTAAAGGTCTGAACCAACAAGCAAGCCTTCTGTTATTTATTTGGAAGGGGAGCAAATGTGTGGGAATTACTGTAAAACAAAACACCTGGGAAAGTAGGCAGCGGCTGACAGACATGGCGGCACACTTGAAGAAGCACGCATGCCCTAGGTCTTCATGAGTGTCTGATGCCTTGTCCAAACCCTGTCCTGGATGTTGTGCCCAGATCTAGACTGTTTCTGTCCTGGAGAAATTCACAGAGCTCTGGCTTCACTCCTTTGGCCCCTTGGGTACCTCAACCTTGCGCATCTTTTGGGACTCAGAAAATTCATGAAAGTCTTGAAAGCTAAGACAGACCTGAGAGTGCAGTCCCTGGAGTCTGTGATGTCTGTCCTTGTTCTTGGCTGTGTAGTGTTCCCTCACCATCTCTCGGGCTGGCCAGTCCTTTCCAGCCCTGCCTCCCTGAGGTCCAGCCTGCTTTACAGTCTGTCTGTGCTTTCTCTACCTGCAGACTCTACCTCTGGCTTGAGTCCAAGGGGAGGACGGCATCCTCTGAGGCCCCAGCGGGGAGGGGAGGGTATTAGGGTGAGTGGGAAGTGGGGAGGGTCTTACCACATAATCCAAGCAGCCTCCCACAAGGCTGTGCTTCCCCCTTGGGTGGGCTCCTGAGTCCTGTCTGGCCTCCTTCATCCTCTCTTCTTCTCTTAGACTACCCTGAGCCCCAGACCAGCGGGTAAGGCAAGGGGACAAACAGCAGTTACTAGAACTTTCCTTCTTGTCTTAAGATCTGTAGCGTCGGAATTTCGCAGACAGAAGCCATAGGTAGTCAGGGAGAAATACTGAAGTCCACACAGGGAGCTAAACTCCAGGGGTATGGCGTGTGGGCAGCCTCAGAGAGGGGCAACAGCACCCTTCCCCCATCTACCCGACATGCACTGGGCTGCTCCAATGCCCAGACTGCATTTGGAGTCAGAGTCTCACTCTACAGCACAGACTGACCTACAACCCACGATGTAGCCCAGGCTGCCCTCAAACTCATGGCAGTTTTCCGGTGTCAGCTTCCTGGGACTTCAGTGCTTTTTATCCAACTGGGATATGAATGTGCTGTCCTTCACTGTCCCCACCCCCAATCCTACCAGTGACCAGAGCAGAGGAAAGCTACTAGAACCCAGACCCTAGTCCCAGCTATGGGTGAGAGCGGGAGTGGGCTGTGGACAGAGGTCTGCCAGATCAAGTGGCTCTTAAGCTTGGTTGTAAGATTCCCCCTATCCCAGCAACCATGGTGAAAGCTGTGCAGATGACTTTCTTGGGCTGACAGGTGGCTGTCACCGGGATGACTCTCTGGTTTGCATTCAGTTCCCTAGTCTCTATGGTCTCAGATGCACAAAGAACTGACATGAGACACATAGATGAAGATGGACGCCCCCTCCTCCAGCGTATAGATAGTGTACCTCTACACACAGACAATGTAGCATGTAGCGCTACTCAGGGCTAGAACTGTGAGTCCATGCCATTGTCTGACCAATCAGAGCCCTGAAGTTTTAGCTCCTGCTGATCCTAAGAGGGTCTATCCCCGGTGACCTTCCAGCCTGTGGAGAGTTAAGATCCCACTTGCCACCTGTCTGAGTGTCTTGTTTCTGTGGTAAAATACTCTGACCAAAAGGTAGCCTAAGGAAGGAAAGGATTCAAGGGTGCAGCCCAAGACGGTGGTCATGTGGGCTCCTCAGTCAAGAAACAGAGAGTGATTAGAACCCCCTTTCCACTCCCAACACAGTGGCTTATTTCAAAGAAATCGGTTTATCCAGTTTAATCCCAGACTAGTTAGGACTGGGCTCAGTCTCTGTTCTTCTCAGCTCCTGGGTTTTGCACCTAAGACCAGCTGATTTAAAAGTAGGTGTTCCACTTAAGCCTGGGCTAGATGTGTACCAGGGACCAGCTGCAGTCACTCACTGTCCTCAGCTCCCGGGCTTTTCCCTGAAGAACTGCTTGACAAATAATAGCCAGGCAGGAGGGATGCTAGTCCTGCCAGAATCCCCAGATCCTTGCAAGCTCTGCTCCTCCCTGGCCTGTCACCTATGCCTTTCCTGGCAACATGTCCAAGTACAGGCCTGGATGAGACTCAGCACCCAGGTTGGCTCCAGTTGAGCTGGTGCCGAGACAGAGGCTTTTCCAGTGCCTCTCTGTGAGGACCCTCAGCCATCAGTAAGTCAGGGGAATCCTGTGTTCAACGTGAGGATTCAAGGGCTTTCCTCCCTAATGCCCCATACCCACAAGGGCTGCTGCGTATTGGGACTGAAGAAAAAGCATAAGGCCAAGGACTGGAAAGGGTGAGAGTCCATCTGGTATTGTCTGGGTGATCTTGGACCAGCCATATTCTCTCCGGGCCTCAGTGGAGGCCCAAATCTTCCCCTGTACCCGTCACAGCTGCACACTTGACTCTCTGGGTCAGAGTTGAGCCAAAATGCAAGAGGGATAGCTGCAGCAGAGGTGGTAGCAGGGGTGAGGTGGGGGTAGAGGCCCTTCCCTGTGGTGCTTTATGGCCGTCCAGGTATGTCAGCCATATGGAAGGGGCTGTGGGATAGGCAGGATGCAATTGGTCCGATTAAACAGGGCAGAGGGAAGGTTTCTAATTCTGCTCTAATAAGCAGCGATAGCGAGACTTTATCGGGGCTGTGGAGAGAAGAGGGAGGGTTCCCCCATGCGTGTACCTCCACAGGGCTCACTCTAACCCGTGGGAAAGAACAAGTCAGAGCTCAGCGAAGTGGCAAGAATTATCAGAAGAAATGCAGGGATGAGCAATCACTGCTGGGTTTTGCAGCTCCCCTGGGTCCTAGCGTCTGAGGCAGCCAGGCCAGGCACGAGAGACTCTCAAATCAGTACGCCATCATCCCCTGAGACCGTGGCTAAATGGGCTTTGCTGGCCAGGAGATGCCAAGGTGTCTGATAAAGAGCCTTCAAAATATTTTTGCTTCCTCTAGACTAGACCCATGGGATGACCATCACGGTTCTTGGAAAGAGGCTGGTGTCACATGGTCTGAAGGGGTAGAGAGATCAGCCGGAGCAGCAGGGAGAGCGTGAAGGAATCAGTAGCCTTCTGCAAATAGGCTTTGTCCAGTTTGTTTTTTTGTGGCACTGCCCAGGCTCCTGGGAACCAGTGGGAAAGAGACACTTCTAGCTGTGAGAAGTTCCCAGAATCAGGAGGCTGCTTTGACAGAGCAAGAGAAACAAACAGAGGAGTGCTTATCAACGGAGAGGCCAACCCTCTGCTCAAGGCCACTGTGGTCACGTGGTGTGATCAGCAAGACCTCACACAGTGGGAGGTTGCTAAAGAATGCCTTGCAGGCTTGGGAGGACCCTACACTTCCGTAATAGAAAGGTGGCTTTCTGTGATTTTCTGAGCACAGTCTTTCTGATAGAGCAAATCCTCCAGAGGGTGGGTTGGGGCAGCGAGCTGACGTACAATCATTGTGTCCTAGCCCCCATCTCCTCCTCCCCGTGGGGGAAGTTGAGGTTACAGGAGGACGAACACTTAGCTCTGGGGTCTGTCTGGCTTTGTTCCAGTCCCTTCCAGAGACCTGCCTGAGGAGGTACTTGGTCTCCAGACCATGAAGTCCATCCTCTCTTAAGCTCCATCGGCTTAAGATGCTGGCTGCTGTGTTTTCTGCGTAGCTTGACACCTGGCTGAAACAGTGCTTGAGGTTTTAGCGAGGTATAGACGGGTGGCCTTTCTGTTTTCTTCTTCGCTCCAGGCCAGCTGCACTTTCTCTTTCTTCTGGGGCAGCTACTCAGCCTGGCTTTCCTGCTCCTCCAAGCCACTGTATCTACCAACTCTCTCCCTGCTTGCCTGTCTGCCCATCAGGCTCCATCAATCTGTGTTCTGTCCCATTCCCAGCCAAGATGGTGCCCAAGACACCATGAGGCTCTCGGACCTACTCATTGAATAAATAAGTTGCCAGTTCATGCTTTGGAGGAGGGTTGTCCTTTCTCTGTAGTGACTGTTCACAGCAGAAATTCTTTCCTCTATGTCAACATGGGTGACTTTACTTAAGGAGAACCCTGGTCCTCACTGGCCAGACAGGAGGCATCAGCATGTCTTCTGGGAAGATGGCTTGGTCATCGACTCATCCAAACTAGTCACAGTGGCCACCGACATTCATTTCCCTTACTTCTCCTCAGATCTGAGAAAGGCCTAGAGAAATAGTGGTGTGTCGGAACTACCCATCCAGAGCAGACAAGATGGCTCAGAGGGTCAAGGAGCTTGAGGCTAAGCTTGACAACCTGAGTTTGATCCCCAGATCCCACATGATGGAAGTAGAACCAACTCCCAAAAGTTATCCTCCTCTGACCTTCACATATGCACACGGCACATACCTGTAGCTTCAAACAAACAAACAAAACATTCCCAGCTAGGGCTGGAAGAGTAAGGAAGGCAATGGCAAGGCTGGAGGGCAGAGAGCTGTGAAGTTGGGTCCAGGCCAGGCCCAGATCACAGTGGCTTTCTTCTGTTTTAGGTCAGTAGCTAGTTCTAGGCCACATGGCCACACTATAGTCTGCCAGGCAGAGGAGGGTGCTGTGCCAAGAAACAGGACAGAATGGGACGGGAGAAGGACAGGTGACAAGTGTCAGCAAATACAGCAGACCCAAGGATTCTATCCCAGGAGCTGGACGAGTTCCAGGAGTTGACACCTTCCTCCCACCCCCCTCCACGCCCACTGCCCAGAGAGCTCAGGGTGTGGGCCTCATCTCTTGCCTCTGATCTTGTATTCACTGTTGCATCAAGAGGCCGATGGGAGGGACTGGGAGATGGCTCGGTGGGCAAAGTACTTGTCAGGCACATATAAAGGCCTGAATTTCCATTCCCAGAACCCACCTACAGCTAGATGTGATCATGCATATCAGTAACCTGTGTTCCTGAGGTGTGCTGGGAGGTAGAGGCGGGAGAGTCCCTGGAAGCCCGTGGGCCAGCCAGGCTGGCACATGCATCAGTGAGCAAGAGATCCTGCCTCTAAGGAGGCGAAAGGTGAGGCTTGCCACCCTAGGGTGTCCTCAGACTTTTATATCTACCGTTTGGCACATGAACATGTCTGTACACACACATGCATTCAGAGGGTGGATGTCCTGTAAAAACAGTGTGACCCATCATTAATCACCACGTACGTGTCAGTGGTTTCTAGGGACCTCAGTTGCCCACATGTCTCAGCCACATGCAGGCCCTCAGCTGTAGACCTGATACAGGTTTAGTGGGATCTGCACCGAGCCCTATGGCAACTCTTCTATGCTCTAGCTGTGGAAAGAGGCAGGCTGTTTTCTTCAGCTCTACCATCCTGGGGCACCAGGTAAACCTGCAGCCAGTATAGATGGCAGGATGGGAAATGTTCAGTGAGTGCAGACTTCAGCGCTTGCAGGAACTGTCTTACTGAGTTTGGGGGAGACCTTCAACACTGACATTTATTCCTTTATAGCGATTCGTTTAAATACAAATATGTGAGTCAAGAAAATAATGCTTATTACATGGCTGTTACTAAAAGTGATCCTGCTGTGTGGAGGAGCGATGTGAGACACGTCCTCCGTGGGTGTCCCCCTGGGGGGAATGCCCGAGGTTGAAAATGAGGGCATGAGCACATAATGCCTGGCCCAGTGCCAGGAGATACTAGCTGCTGTGATGTGATTGTGTAGATGGTTGCTGACCTACCATCTTGAAATGTTTTCACTCTCTGATGGTGGGGACCAGAGGCCCTTTAACAGGAAATGGGGTTTGGATTTGGGATGTTCTCCAGCTGGCACTCTGTATTCCAATCTCTGTTTCTCTCTAGTCCTTGTGCAGCCCAGGCAAGTGCTCTGCCATGTGTTACAAACCTGGTTCTAATATACATCTCATCAAAACGGCCTGGGTCATCCAGCACGGGTCACAGTGTAATGGTGTTTTCTTGTGGCCACTTCTCATCTTATTTGCTCTTCAGTGGAATGTTGTCTCCCACAAAACCACCGTGATAGTTACTTGACAGTTAATGCTTTTGGTCTATGCCCCTTACAGTTGAGCGAGCTTTTTGATAAGGCAAGATCAGCTTAATATAAATATTCCATCTGCTTTCATCCCAGTCAAGTCTGTAAGATACTGCGTTCTGGAGATGGCTATAATAATTTTGAAGCTTTAAAAAAAATCACATTTATTTATTTGTTTACCTATTGTGCGTGTGGATATGTACATGCCGCGGGTTTCATGTAGGGGTCAGAAGGCAGCTTAGGGGAATTATTTCTTCCTTCCACCTCCTGTTCTCTATGGGTTGAACTCAGGCCTTCACGCCTGGGTGAGTGCTTTTACCTGCAGAACCATCCTGGCCTTAATCATGAATTATTTTAGAAATAAGGATTCATTTCACATCTCAGAAACTGCTGTGACTCTGGAGAACGGTGATGTGATGTCTTCCTCTCCCGAGCCTCCCCACTCCTCCCACTCCTCGGGCTTGCATCGGAGGTTAAGGCATTCAAAGCAGAGTCTACCCAAGTCATTTGAGAAACAAAACTTACTGTCTAGCATCTCAGAATAGGCTCCAGTTCTTGATGCTGAGGTTGCCATGGCAACGCTTCTTTGTTTTTGGGAAACCACAGACATTATCCTATGAACTGCAACAGTCCAGATGTGGATCTTGCCTCTGGGTTGAGGGAGGGGTAGGAACAGGGGGGACCATGCAGCACAACCGGTCCCTGATGCTCCACTGCCATCAGAGTCATGACGTCATTGGTATTCCCACATAGCATCTGCATAGATTGTGGACAGTGGAGAGCCTGCTCCTCGTGCCTCCCGGGGCTGGTTTTCCAGGTGACACAGGTACCTTTCCTCCTAGCTAGCCATGCCAGGCCAGCTGACCCCAGACTTCACACAGAGTGCAGGAGGTAGGGTCTCTTACTAAAGGTTGGCTCGGCTGACTGGCTGACTGGCCAGTGAGTTCTGTAAACCTGTCTCTGTGTCATAGCACTAAGGGTTATAGATGTGCATGTGCCAGCAACCTGGCTTTTTGTTGTTTTGTTTGTTTTCTTCTCATACTGAGGATCCCAACTCAGGCTCTTATGTTTGTGCGGCAAGCATTTTACCCAGTGAGCCATCCCTATCAGTCCCTGTAAGTCACTCTTCAGTTGGCCAAGATGGAAGAGCAGAGAGCCCAGCGGATGCCTAGCACAGCGCTGCCACTCTGCAGCATCCTATTGTGTATGCCTCGTGGGTCCCACACACCCACATTCACTGTCCCCACAGGCCCCTTTGCCTGGACAGGTATGTCTTCCTCCCACCCAGATGCAGTGTGTGCTTCCACTGCCACAGGTAGGATGGCATTTGAATTTCTCTCCAAAGGCCTCACATATCTGGCACTTAAACCCCAAAGTAGCAGTATTTGGAGGTGTTAGGGCCTTTAACAAGTGAGTTCTCTCCTCTCTCCAGCTCCCTGCCTTGTGTTGTGGTCTTTTCTCCTGTCTGTTCACCATTGTGATGCCACCGGCCATGAGGTTCTTACCAGAACCCAGCCAGTACTGGTACCCAGCCCTGGAACTTGCTAAATGCTGGCCTAACAAGCCCTCTTTGCTTATGCGATTACCCAGCCTCAGGCATTTCATCGTGGCCATAAAAAGGCACTAATGCATCCATCCACATGACTGTTTCTTGCTATCAATGAAGGATCTGTGTCCTTTCCCCACCTCCCTTCCCAGCTGGTCCAACTTCCCTTTAAAAGACATGTCTACCCTGACTCCTCTATAAACATTAAAGTCTGCACCCCTATAACCTGTGACTCTGCCCAGAACCCCTGCTGTCACTATAACAACCATCAGAGGGACTCAGGCTCCTCTATCCTGCTGCTGAAGAAGGATCTGGAAAGTGGAATTTTTTTTCCATACCTGTTAGCCTTGACCTGAACCAATTTTCAGCTATTGATAGGTTTTTATTTGTTATTTCTAGTGTAGTTATCTCCGTCTTCTGCAGGGCTCCTCATGCCTTCTATGACAGGATGCTGCCCAGACCCATTGACTGTGTGACATGACAAGAAACATGTTACAGAACTCCGGTGACACTCAGATACTGACACACCTCTGGTCTCCAGGGTTGGCACTATGGGTCTGTGTTGACCGAACAAAGGAATTCTTCAGAAATAATCCCGGGTCTACCTTCTAGGCCACACAGAAGCCTTTCATGATGGTATTGCTGAAGAGTGGGTCAGGTTTTGCTTTAAATGTTCATAGGGAGCCAGAGTGGGATTAGCAAGTGCCTTCAGAGGCCCTCTGAGCTACCGTCAGAAGGGGCCTGTGGCAGTTTGTGGCTCCCCACTCTGCTCTGAGGAGCGAGGAGCACGTGGCAGGCAGCGAGGCTACACAGGCCCTGTGAGCACTGGGTGTGTCTGGCCCTCACTGGCTCACTGTGGATGTGGCCACCCCCCTTCCACCTGCCTCCTCCAAGTTCATAGTCAGTTTTGTTTTTCTCCTCTCCTGTTCCTTCCCTTTCTTGTCCAGCTTGTTTATCAAATGCAGCAGGGGAGCCCAAGGGCTTCCCTCACTGCCCCACTGCCCAGGGCTCTGTGACTGACAGAAGGGCTGAGAGACTCCTGAATCCCTGCTGTGCTACCCCTTAGATTCCCTGCCCTGTGTGACCCTCGACGTTGGTAGCCTTAGCACAGATCCACCCATCCAGCCAGCTCAAAGACCCTCATTCTGATGTCATTTGTGATGAGCTGAATGGTGTCCCCTAAACTGAGTTGGAGTCTAAGTCCTGGCTCCTCAGAATGGGGCCTTCTTTTGGAAATAGTCTTTGCCACTTTCATCTGGCTAAAGTGGGGCCTTAGCGTGGACCCTTGTCCTCCAAATGGGGCCTTATGAGCACAGGCACACAGGGGGAAGTCACCTGAGGATGCCAGCAGAGATCAAAGTGAGGCTCCTGGGAACCAAGGGTGGCAGCAGAACTTATCACAGAAGCCACCCTGAGTTCATCCTCCTACTGAGGAGAGATGTAGAGGGCTTCCCCCTGGGACCCAGGGGTCAGCTGCCGGGCCTGTACCAATTGCCATTTTGACTTTGCTTCCTGGGAGGTCACTATGGAAGGACAAGTGTTGCTTCTTTGAAGGCAGACTCTTTCTCTGCTCTGTCTGGGCACTCCCTGGCGGCCCCACCTGACCCGTGTGGGGCTTGAATCTTGACTTGGGGACACTTCGTATCACGTCCTGTAGCAGCTCACTTCCCCATTGCCCTTTTTTAGGTCTTGGTCCTTCCTAAGTAACTCCACCCTGAGTTCTCCAGAAGGTAACCATGTGCCTCAGCTCCCCAGTTCACTCAAGCTCAGTGTGGACCCTGCCTGACCTTTCATTCCTGTACAGTTGCTTTGTCTGATGAGGAGGGACAAACACCAGGAACCACAACTTGGAAGCAGGAATGGTGGCTCTCCTACTGCCTATGGTGGGCGGTGGTCTAATGTAAACATTCCCCAATAGGCATTTCCGGGACGACTTGGACCCCCACATGAATAATATACTCTCTGGGTCTTTAGGGGAGGAGAGAGGGTCTTGGTATATTCGGGCCATGGTAGCAAGGTACCATAGCTCAGATTGATTTCTTGTAGTACTAGAGGCTAGGAACAAGATAGGGTGCCAGCAAGGTCCATAGGCTACTAGGGACCCTGGGGCCATTCAGGAGGCCCCACCCTAAGACCTAAATGCTTCGAGATCTGAATGGCATTCATATTTGGGAAACATGGGTATGGTGTCTGATCTGTCACAAGGAAAGATCCCCTGTGCACCCCAAAGATTCTCCCAGCTAACACATGACTTTGCTAGGCCTCTTCTCTTCAGACCTCAGTTTCCTATCTGACGTCCACAAGCATGGAGGCTCTGCCTTGGGGGCTCTGCCTCGGCCAGCAGAGACCCAGTCACTAGTCAACCCAAGTGGCTTCCTCATGGATACCGTTGCCTTTTGCTCTGGAGCTCCTGTCTCCACATCCCGTCTCACTCCCCCTCCAATTTCCAGATGTGCTAAACAGCAAGATGCCCAGTGGCGTTGCCATAGTAACAAAAGCCAACCTGGCTATCTGAATGTTGCCCCTCTGAGGCACCTCTCCCTCTGCCTTCTAAATGACAGAGCCCAGGAAGGAAGTGGAGGAGAGTAGGTGGGATCCTGAACTGGGGTGTCTCAGAATCGTCTGGGGGTCATGACTCTTCCCAAGGCCCCTTGCCTAGGACTGCTTGCACTAGCAACTAAAAGTACCATAAACTGGGGGACTTTTATATCCCCTGAGTTCTGGAAGTCAGAAACACAGATGTATCAGGTTAGCTCCTTGAAGACCTGTCCTTAGCTGTGGATGGTGGCTTCATCCCCAGCACCAAATTCTCCTATGTCTGATGTGTCCACATGTGCTGGATTATGGCCACACTGTAACCCCTATAATGACCTTTTCCATAAGTAAAGTCACATTCTAGGACACGAAGGTGAGAACTCCAACACAGGAGGGATTTTTGTTGCTGTTGTTTGTGGGGAGAGACACAGTTCAGCCTGTAATACTTGTGCTAATTGAGGGTGTACCACATCTCATCCTTATGGTGACAGCTCCGGCTTCCAGAGACAGAATGTCTGTATGACACTGGCGAGGGGAAGATAGGCTGTGTGTTCTCAGCCCCAGGAACTTCTGTTGCACAGCAGGTCAGAGGCTCCTGCATCCCAGGGGACAAAACAGCATACTAGCAGGGCCCTAAAGAGGGATGGGGCTCATTCTAGTTCCTTAGCTTCAGGGCTTGGGGCCACCTTAGCCCTACTTACTGCTATGATTATTTACACCCCAACTTTGCATTCTCTGAGTGTCAGGAGCCATATCTGACTTGTTCCCTGCCACACCATCTTCCAGGCCTCGCCCACTATAAGCCCCAATTGAACTTGTCTCTTTGGATAAGAGGACACAGGGCTTCTCCCTTGCAGACCATTTGAAGGCTTGATTCTGCTCCTGTTGGGACCATGGCAAGACCCAGATGACACAGACCCCACAGTCTACAGTGTGAGCATGGGGGCTGGGTTTGCACACTGTGGCTCTGGGCCACAGAGAGTTAACTGGTTTGGAGAGGAGGCTAGCTTGGTGCAATTAAGTCTGCAATGCTTATTTGCAGATTTTTTTAACACCAATTTTAGTCTAAAAAGCCTGCTTCTCACCAAATAAGATTTCTGATGAGAATTTTGATTGAATTCATGTGTTGTGACGCAAGTTCAGGTACAGGTCGAGCTAGGAACACACAATTATCCCACCTTTGTTCCAGAGCTGGTGATTGAAGGCTGGGTGGTAGGAAGACATCTAAATCCCCATCGTAATGTCCTTCCACAGCTGGTGCTGTGCCAGGCCTCGTTTGCTAGTGTTTTAAAAATCACACATCCTTCACAGTCTATTTTTAAGAGGACAGGTTGGAGGAACAAAAGCATTAGCAGATTTGGGACTCATTCATTTTCAAGTGGAAATGGGTATAGCCTAACTTTGGGTTAAACATGGCGTGTGGCTGGAGGCACAGGGTTTGCAGACCCAGGACCTGATTAGTGCCCTTCACAGTCTGCAGACTTGAACTGACCATGTTCGTTGACTGGCCTGGCCTTGCAGGGCTCCCTGGAGGGGCTCCCTTCTCTTGTGCAACTATAGAGTTGAGGAGTGTCTGAGCTGAGCTGTATCACATCCCAGGGGCCTTGCGTGGAACTGCCTTCTGAGAGGAGCGTGTGGCTCGCACAGCCACGTTTCTTACTGCAGCCTATTCCCACAAGGAGTGAACTCTGGGAAGGCTGGATTGTGCATGGCTTGTCCTCATTACCACTTCAGGGCCCTGGCCCACAGGGCACTCATTTGGCCATACTGAATGAATAGAGAGGGTGAGTGATGCTTTAGTTAGGTTTCTACTGCTGAGACAAAACACTGACCAAAGCCAACTTGGGAAGGAAAGAGTTTATTTCATCACAAAACCCACATAACATACTCCATCACTGAGAAGCCAGGGCAGTAATTCGAGGCAGGAACTGAAGCAGAGACTGGGTGCTTGTCCTAGGGTAGGACCTTGTATGGTGACGCTCTCCGACTGGTTCTCTCTTCCCAGAGACCCCGATTTCCTGCTTTCTTGTTTCAAGAATTAAAGTTCTTAACTTCTTCAGGGAGGTTTCCTGGACTCTGTGTTGGGAGTGATGATATCTGTTGAGCCACCTGGAACACCCAGATAGGTGGTGGCTCGATAGATATCATTACCCATTTTTCAACAACTCATGCACCCACCCAGCTGCTCACCCATCTAGCAACCATATACCTACACATATAACTACCCACCTCCCTACCTCCCCATTCTCCCACTCGGACATCCACCTTCACCTGCCTATTCATTCACCTACCTGTCCACTTGTCCACTTACGCATCTACTTACACACACACACACACACACACACACCTACCCACTAATGCACACATTTTTTTTTAAAGAGACAAGGATTCTCTGTGTATCCCTAGCTGTCCTGGAACTCACTTTGTGAACCAGACCAGGTTGGCCTCAAACTCACAAAGATCTGCCTGCCTCTGCCTCCTGAATGTGGGATTAAAGGCGGTATGCCACCACCGCCTGGTTTACCCACTCATCTTACCTACTCACCCATCTACCTATCTCCCTTTCCGCCTGCCCATCTACCCATCTCCATACCCATCTACCCATCTCCATACCCATCTACCCATCTCCATACCCATCTACCCATCTACCCACCACCCCATTCCTCATCGACTCATCCACCCACACATGGACACATCCACCATCTTATCCACTCAGCTGCCCAGCCATACACTCACTCACCTACCCACTCCCCACACCGGTCCATTTATCTGCCAACACAGCTGCTTACCCATCCCCATAAACACACCCGCTCATCCAGACAGAAAGCTCGTGCTGCCGTGAGGAAGGCCAGCAAAGGTCACAGGAGGTGAACTACCCGCCAATAGAGAGCTCAGGGAAGGCTTTAGTGAGGGTTGAGTCAGGACCAAGAGCTGTGCATTTGGAAGAATGAGCCACCTGAAGACAGTTGGGTGGCCTATTCCAAGCCCCTCTTTGGGCAGAAGTTTCTAGAGATCTCCTGGGTCCACAGACAGCAAGATGGTTGCATAGTCCTTGAGAAGAGGTAGGAAGTTTAGGCTACACAGGGTGCCTGGTTTCCTGAGTCTTATAGTTGAAAAGCAAGGCCTGAACTCTGTTCCATTGTTAAAAGTCTGTAAATTTTAGCAAAGATGCCACTTCAGTTTACATTTGTGTGTGTGTTATGGGGTGTACATACATGTCATTCTTCAGGAGCTATCCAATTTGCTTTTTGAGAAAGGGTCTCTCACTAGGACCTGGAACTCTCTGACTCGGATAGACAGGTTGGCCAGTGAAACCTAGAAATCTTTGTGCCTCCACTTCCCCAGTGCTGAGATGAAAAGTACATCCCATCATATGTAGAATTAAAAAAAAACAAACAATGTAGGTTCTGGGGATCAAACTCAGGTCTACATGCTTGTGTGTCAAGCAGTTACAAGCTGAGGCACTGCAATTTACATTTCTAAGATGAGTGCATTGCCTAGGGTGTGAGCCCTTGCCTTTAGGGGGAAGAGGGAAGCATGGCTCCTGGCTGCTGGTGATGGCATATGCTAGATCATATTTAATGTAGTCTACTGAGTCATTGATCAAGACTAGAAAAGGAAACAGGCTCTGACGGGTGCAGGCCCGACATACAATTTAGGCACCACCATTATATCCCCCGCCCACTTGGCATAGCTGAGGTCAGGCTCAAGTGTGCTAGCAGCCTACCACACAGCACCATTCAAATGGGTGCCAGTTACCATTGGCACTGCACATGTTCATGGCAATGAATTTTGATAGCCCCATCTGAGATGGATTATGAATGGGACAAGGAGCAGATGCTCATGGTGGCCTTTATACATCCCGGCACTCTTTCTCAACAGAGCGCAGGCGGGGTACAGCCTTCCCCCTCATTTTAACTCCTAGCACATTTGGGCTGGGATGGAAGCCGTGAAAAAGAAGCCACAGTGCACTGTAGCTTGAATAATCTCCTTTCTGAAGAGCGCTTTGCATCTAGCCGCGGCCCAGGGAATCCACTGTGTGCAGAGCAGGGGTTTCCAGACAGGGTGGCAGAGGCCTCCCTGACAAGCTCAGGCACTGGTTAGCTTAGGTCTCTGATCAGACTCCATGAGGCTCAGGCTACTCAAGTGATGTGTGTGCAGCTCCCAGGGATGACTAATTGCTGTCACCTCCTGGGACTCCTGTGATTGGCCTTCTAAGGAATTAGCTCTTTGAAGCTGTGACATGGTTCTCCCGTGGACAAGTCCCTTTCACTGAATGCTGGCGCTCCATCAGTTCTTAGAGGATGTCATATCCTGGGTGTTTGGGTGTCCTGTGCTCAGTGTTCCTGAGAAGTGGGAGGCGGCCATTGTGTCAGGTGACCTTGAGCCTAGGACCACATTGGTGCTCTCTTAGGCTCTGAGCAGGTCAGTCTTGCTGAGGTCAGTGAATCACATAAGAGTCTTTATGAGGAAATGAAGCTCTTGAGAAAGAAGGTAGGACTCAGCAAGGCTCAATGTTGCCACTGAGTGTGAGGCTCGCAACTTTCCTGTGCCCAAGAGCTCATGAATACACAGGGAGATCTGCCTCCAGCCTGTGGGTCAAGCTCAGATGCTTCTCTGACCTGTGGCAAGTGGCCACAGCAAGGTATTGTTCACCCCCAAACAACTGTATGTGGGTGCTGCTAACACTGTCTACATCCTATGGGAATCCAGCCCATCCACTGTTAGTCAGTCCCAAAGTCCCCAGAACCCCTTGAGGATTTTGCAGTGTCGCCACCAGATCTTGAGATTGGACCCTGGTCTCTCAGTCCTGCTGCTAGGGAATGCTCTCTTCTCTACATCCTTGTGGCAAGAACCTTCGGTTATAGGCACAGGCTACTGCAAAGAACATGATTGTTAGTGATGGCTAATAACTCCCAAACAGATCTGACTACCCCATCAGACAGAGGCCAGTGACAAGGCAGTCAGCAGACAGAGAAAGCTGTGAATATTCAGAATACTGCGTGGTGCTGGAGGCTGGGAAGGCAGGCAGACCTAAGCTGAGCTTGTATGGACCAGCTGTGCCTGGATCCCAACCCCTTGATGGGTCTCTGTGTAAGGTCCTTAAACATTCTCATTTAACAAAGCAGGAATGTGATGTCTTTCTTCAGGACTGTTGAAGTTGTTCTGTACAATATTACCTAAAATGAGGTAATCCACTTATTTGTCTGCCCATTTAACCACCCATCCATTTATCTACACCTCTAGCCATCATATATCTAGCCAACTAGCCATCCACCCATCCATCCATCCATCCATCCATCCATCCATCCATCCATCCATCCATCCATCCATCCATTCATTCTTCCTTCATCCAATCCATATCTCCAGTCAGCCAGGTAGCCAGCTACCTAGCCATTTATCTACCAATCTACCACATGCCCAGCCCATATAACTGGCCATCCACCCTTCACTCACCCATCCATCATCTTTCCATTCATCAGCATCCACTTATCCACCCACTCACCC
The DNA here is from genome assembly GCF_000317375.1 of Microtus ochrogaster. Lineage (NCBI taxonomy): Eukaryota > Metazoa > Chordata > Mammalia > Rodentia > Cricetidae > Microtus > Microtus ochrogaster. Next base: position 36,728,235 of record NC_022015.1, read on the forward strand.
AGCCAGCCAGCTTCCTGTCAATCTGATCCATGCAGCCAATCATCCTTTTCTTCCCCTCTTTACTATTTTAAATCTGTTTTGGTGAGCTTGTCAGATCCCAGCCGCACAGCACTGGAGAAAGCTTCCTTACCCTCAGAAATGGTAATTTATCTGCATCCACTGCCCACTGCCAGGCTGGGAGCAGAAAGGATTTGAGTGTGATTGTTCACAGGTAGTGCTGGGTCCTGCACAGGTCAGAGACTGGTCCTCACAAGGGCCTGTCCTCTTCTTACCCACCCCCGAAGAGTCTCACTTCCTTTCCAGACAGACTGGAGTTTTGTTTTTTTTTTAATCTACAATCAACTTGCTGTTGATTCCTAAGGCCTTCCCAGCCACTGAGTTCTTCGTGTTGATCATAAGTTTCTGCATGTGTGCCAGCATCCTGAGCTGCCACCTTTCTCTGCCTTGGGTTTGTACCCTTGGTACAGATGAGTGCCAGGTTTGATTCCATTCCGATTTGCGTATTGGCACCAGGTGAAGGGACCAGCTGAGCCTCTGCCACAGAGCGGGGGCAGAAGGTGTGAGTGGAGGGATTCTGCTGGCGCAGCTGAAACACACCAGGGACTCCCTCATGAGCTTGGCAGCATCCTGGAAGGGTGAACTCTGGGTCCTGTGTGAGTGTAAGTTCCAGCTTCCTGTAAGTGAGTGTAAGTTCCTCTTCCATGAGCCTGGAGAACTGAAGGGCTGGTGCAAGGCAGCCATGGGGCTGACGTGGTCGGCATCTAGAGCTGGTGGAAAAATGCCTCTCAGCCTGTTGGTGACTGCCACCAACCTGGTCGGTATATCTTAGATTGTCCCATCTTGAGAAAGGAAGCACGAATTTCCTAAGGGTGGAGAAAGCAGCCAGAGCTTGTGGAGAGTTCAGGTTGGACAATGCGTGAAGGAGAGTCATAGGAAGGTAGTTGGGGCACCTCTGGTGTTTGCCTACAGGCTAGAGGACCTTAAATGTGTTGACAGATGTGTTGGCAGAAGCAGATGTGTTGGGAGGTCAAGAGTGAAATAGATGGCTGACTAAGGGAAACCCTGTCTGGAGGAGGAGGGCAGGATTGGGAAGGGAAGGTAGGAGATTTTCACATCTTCTGTGTCCCAGACAGACTGAAGTTGTTGGCTCAGGACACCAGCCTCTCTGACCTGGAAGCGTGTGGAAGCAAAGCTCGCTCCTGTATTCTAGGCCAGTTCTTTCCACGAGGAACCAGATTGGGTTTGGGAGGGGACATACTGCAGTGTGAGCTGTTTTTAATTAGCCCTCACGGTGAAGTCGTAAGGAGCTGTGGAGCCTGCCAGAGCCTCGGGGCACCTGTTGGTGGCTGACCAACTGGCTGTGCTCTCACATCACTGGGTCACCAGGAGTACCAAGGGGCCACGGCCAAAATCTCCTTGCTCAGATGACAAGCCATGCCCGCTTCTACAGGCTGTGGGTGGAATAACCTTCTCCATGGTAGATGCAGGGCTCATCCCAGCAAGGAGGGCAAGGCCAGGGTGCTCACATCCCAGCAGCCCATGGACCCTGTCCTCAACAGCACACAAGGGGGCTTTGACTCCCCACAAAGGCGACTATTGACACAGACACTCTTCTTCCTGGAGTCAACCAACACATGTTGAAATGTAGCTTGTTTGGAAACAGTTTTGTGCACTCAAGTTAGAATGAGTGCATACTGACTTAGAGCCCTAAATGACCTCTGCTTCTACACAGAAATGGGGCGGGGGCTGCTTTAAGTGTAGGGACCACAGAATCCAGTGGAGAGGATCCATGTGAAAATAGAGGCAGACTTAAGGGTGACAGTCACAAACTGAGAATACATGGAGGCTCTGGAACTGAAGGAGGTGGTGGGGATCTCTGCCTGGACCCTTATTGGGACCTCAGCCCAAGTGCTATGACCTGGCTTGTAGCTTGTAGACTTGATACTATACTTTCTTGCTCTTGGGAGCCACAAACAGTGGCCATCATTTAAGTCAGAGGCCTACAGCCCCTTTGAAGATCACTCTACTGTGACATTGCCTCCTGCCTTCACAATGGGAAAGCAGGAAATTGTCCGGGCTCAACCACGGGCTGCATACTGCTGGTCACACATGCCACTTGGATGGGACACTGTAGGAGGCAGCCCAACAGAATGCTCTACTGTGAAACAGGAGTGGTGTTGCGGGACTGGGGACCCATGTCACCACAGGTCCCTGCCTCTTTATTTCCTTGCAGGAGGCTATGACAAAGATATACGGCCTCGTGGGACCCTCAGGGACTGGTTGGTCCTTGGGGTATTTGGAGGAGGGCTCCAATCTCATCTCTTCAGGTCTTTGACTATTGTGCTCTGAGAGCTGAGACCCATGGGGGCACCAGCACCCTTGGCTTAGTCTCTTCGGCTATGTTTTCCAGCTTGTGTTTCTTCTCCAGCTGCCATAGGCTCTGTGAGGTGAGAACACACTGCTCATATATCCCAGGACCCCCTGAATCAGCCTGAGGCCCCTGCTTCCCTAGAGCAGGACACTGTGAACTATCTGGCACCTCCTTAGGGGCCCAAGGGGTCAGGAGCTTTCAGCTACTCTTGCTGACAACATGGGGATCCAAGGCCCTCTGAGGTGACTCCTCCCTGGGTCCCACCTGGCCTGACTTTATCATTCAGTTGTCATGGATGTTGGGAGAACACAGTACCCCTGAAACCCAGCTTCCTAGAACACAGACCTCCTGCACAGGTGTAGTCCAAGTGGGTAGCCCCAACTCAGCCAGTTCAACTATATGGGACACCAGTGCGTGCCCTTTGGCCCAGCCTTTTGACCCCAGTCTTCAGCTGCAAGTAGCCAAAGGATCAGAGAACAAGGATGTCTCCCTTCACTAAAGGAAAGACACCTGGTGCTGAAAGGTGGCTACTGTGGTTATATGAGTTTCAGACATGGTGAGCTCTGGGTTTCAAGTTTACAGAGGGAAAAACCAAGGCCTGAGTCCAGGATAGACCAGTCTGTAGGCCCTTCTCTTCTGGCTTGTCTCCACCAGCCCCTGGCCTAGGAGGAACGGATTTCTTCTGTGTCCATGTCTAGCCCTCAAGCACCGTGAGATGGGGTGCCCATGACTGGTGGAGGGAGTACCAACTATAGGTCTGAGCCTTCATCTCCCTTCCCTCCCGCCCTCCTCTTGGGATGCTAATCCTTGCTGACAGCACACTGGATACTCCAGCTCTGACATTACCAAGGCTCAGGCCAACTCCTCGAGAGGCCACCAACTCCTTCCTGGTCCATGCTCAGTTTCTCCTAAGAATCCCATGTATGGCTGCTGGGCAGAGGCCTGAGCCCTTGTCCCTTGTGGCTCACGGGCCTGCTTGCCCATAGACCTGTGCAAGTCATCAGCTAACTAGGTGCAAGTGACACAGGATCAACTCACACCCCAGGCTGTGAGGCTCTGTTTCTGAGTTCGAACTTGTACCAATGCCATTCAAGGCATCGTTCATGATTGGGATGCATGACTTTCTGACAGTCCCTTAAGCTAGGCTCAGTCTTACTTGACATTCTAGAGTCTAGTGAGTTTCACACTACTCTGAGAGGCATGGGTCAGGGTCAATGCTGCTTACTCTATTCCAGTGCTTCTAGATGCACCATGATGTACTTGAAAATATGTCTGGTCCTGATAGTCCCATAGTAAACAGCCACCTGACTTCATATGACCCATGGAATCCGAATGATACCTTCTGCTTTGAGATTATCCAGGGTTCCGTGGAACTAACTCTGAAAAGCTACACCAAGACCACCAACAGCTGCACTGGGAATGCTGGGTTTGGCAGGAGTATCCCAATAGACAGGGATACCTGTTTGTCATCTCTGGGCAGAACAGAGAGAAAACAAGCCTTGAAGATGCCTATCTTCCAAACACCCAGCTCCAAGTCCTGGTGGCTGTGGGCAGATCCTAAACTGTAAGGGACATTTGGATTTCAAAAAAAGAAAAAAAAGAAAAGGAATTGATTTACTAGTATTTAAAAATTGAGAGATTTCACATGACAGCCCAAGCTTCTGCCTGCCTTTTTTAGGAAGTGGAAAGGATCTTGCCGTCACTAAGACTGCACAGGGACATGCTGTCCCAAGGGAACCTCCTTCTCCTGTCTCCCTTACTCCAAAATGGAAACCAGTGGGTCTCAGATTCTCTTACCCATTAGGGATGGGTGTAGGCCCACCCTGCCTGCTCAGCCTTGTTGTCTAGCATGACAAGAAAGCCATACCTGGCTTAGCTGACTGGAACTCCAAACTGTGGCACCGTGTGGTCACCTCCCTCCAGTCAGTTTCTCTACTAAGGGAAGTCCCTGAGTTTGTCCTAGTCAGGCCCTGGGTCCATCCTAGAAGCCAGATTTCAGAGAACCCAGGCAGAGCTGCTCTGAAGCCCATGGGTGATTGCAGCGTTGATCCCTGCTGGTGAGTTGGAACTGTGGGCTGAATTAATCGGATGCTGCAGCTGGGGGTTAGGGACTTTGGGGCACAGAGGAGGCGTCTGGTAGGGGCTGCCGTTGAGCTTGAGGGAACACTCTGGCAGGTTCTCAGTGCTGTCCCCTTTCCAGAGCAATTTAAAATTAATTAAAAACGCTGGTGTGAGAGGGGGCTCCTCACAGGCAGCCTGGTGCAGCCCTGCCCCCCTATTTTTAACACTGACAGCAGATTCCAGGATTGACGGCTGTGCTTCCTGGCATTTCTCTCTTACTTAAAAACACAGCAGAGGCCTTGCTGCTGCCAAACCTTCTACCACCCTGCTTGGCAAGGCCACATTTGGGGAACCCTTCCTCAGAGTCTCATCACAGACCACTGACGGGTGTGAACATAACTGTTCTTAGATCGGATGGAGGGACAATGGCCTTGGCACTGTTGCCCAGCTGAGATCCAGGCCCTGCACTTCCATCTCCCCGGGGTCCTTATAGGCCTGTACCGAGCAGAGAGGATGCAGGGCAGAAAAGGTCCAGAGGGAGACTGATGAGGTTATGGGCTCCCAAGTAAAGCCACTAAGTTCTGGAAAGGGGTGTAAGCAAAGTTGGGCTCCATGCCAGGAGTGGATTCTTGTTTAGTTTCATGTGGGCAGAGCTGTCCTGGGTCTTAGATGTCTCATGTTCCAGGCGGGGAGGATCCCATTCCAACAGTCTTATGGATGGTAGGAAGGATGGTATAACGGTGTCCCCAAGAGAAGACTGTGGAGCTGTGCATCTGGGCCAGCTGTTTAATCTCTCTATGCTAAAGTCATCTCCTGAAGTCATGGCATGTCATCATGCCCTCCCTTATTGGGTTGATGTAGCCATTAGACAAGCCAACATTGGATTGTTGCATGTGTGGACTTCAAGACAAGGATGGCTGGTAAGCAAATGATCCACATTGGCCAGAACATGTGACCAATATTTTCACTATTAATCTATAGACTAATGAGATGCTGAGATGCTGTGGTTTCAGAACCCCCTCCCTACAGAGTACCCAGGAAGGATGGGGTCTTTGCTCTTTGCCTCCTTTAAAAGCCCCCACCATCTTCTTTGCCTCCTTTGTGCATGGTGGCTCTGCAGGCACTGGCTTGCTATCCTGCTCTGCCTCCCGGAGGCAAAGGCCTCATTGCTGGTCTCGGTTTCAGTCATTCTACTTCTGGCATCCCCAAGGCCACCCTCTGCCACAGGCTTTCCCAGGATGTGTGTGGACTTTCCCAATGTCCTCTGTGGTGACGTGTCCCCTCCTCGGTGGCCCTCCTGCCCTCTGCTCTTGATGCTGTCTGACTACAGAAAGCTCACAGACAACTCCGCCCTGTGGCGTCCAGTCTTCTCCAGGGGGAATCTATTTTCAGCCCTGCAGCAAGCAGCTGGGACGCTCGCCTCTCCGCCTTTGTTCTGCTCCTCCTGTTTCCCAACTCTGTAATTATGGGATATGTTTATTCATTCACGAAGGGCCTGCCTGTGATTCTTAATTTCATGGTGCCCCTCCATGTTACTCGGAACATAAATCTTATTCTTTACTGGAGTCTGACCTCATCAGCCCCCACTCTGCTACCTGCCATCCTGGTTTGGGCCTCTGGGAACAGACTGTATGAGTGATAGGATCTTACTGGATCCCACCCTTGTCCATGATCACCAAGACAGCATCCCCCCAAATATCCATCACAGTTCCCTGAGGTCACCCAAGGGGACCAGAGCAGGCAGCCAGTCAGTAGACAGCACCTTCTAAGCTGGTAGCCTGCTGCTCCACTTAGGGAGGTTCCAGAAGCAGGAAAGAGGAACACCATTCTGATATCATCGGGGTTATTGTTTCTGGTCTTCTGCTAGAAGGATGACCTCTGGCTTTGACATTGTTACTGGAGCTGTTAGGGTTAGACCCTGGGTTCTCTGTAACAGTTTTAATAATGGCTTAATAGTTTTAATTAGTGGCTCATCGTCAGTAGGCTGATTAAACAGACAACTAATAGTGAAAAGCAGAGAGAAGAGGAACTCTGTGTGGCCACACTGGGAAGAGGGACAAAGGTCCAGAGATTCCCATCTGTCCTCGGGGTCCAGACATGAGGTTCAGGGTTAAACAGGGGGCAGGAGGTGTGCATAGCTAAGCAGTCCTGGTCAGGGTGTGGTCCTGCCCATCACTGACGCATCACTGTTAGCTCCAGGATCTCCTGCAAGAACTCCATGAGATCTCTCTGGGAGACAGGTTCCCCCTCTGGCTGGCACCAGGCTTCAGCCCCTTTTCTATTTCCCAGCTTGAGACTCCTGCAGAAATTCCAGTGACCTGGGGTCCATTGTTTCAGTGGTCTGACAAGTAAAAAAGGGCACAAGCACCTTTCTGGTATATCTTATTTTTTAAGAGAAAATTTACTCCTGCTGCCTAATTAGTGCTTCCAGGAAAGTGATTTGCCCTAACCGTAGGCACATTCGGGGCCCTTTGGCCTGCAGCGTCCTTCTTAGAAAAGGACAGGCGCAGAGAAACAAGTGCCACAGGCACAAAGATGTCCCAGCCATGCTACTGATCAAACAAAGAGTCCAATTGCATCTCACCCAGCTCCAGGGAACCTGGCCTGAAAAGGACAGCAAGAAGCCTCTAGGGGCATTATATAATGTCACCCGGGACAGCACAGAGCTGTGGCATGGGGCCAGACGCTCTTGGCTGTGCAGGAAGGAAAGGCGAACTTCAAGGTCTGTCCCTCTGCAGGTGCTGGAGCTGTCCCGTGCTGCACATGGGGCTATGTCAGATGCAGAGGCTCTCATCGCATTCTAACCGCCTCCCTGGTAATACCAGCGGGACCAAGTTCAGGAGCACGAAACTGTACGCCCCTCCCCAACTCCTTGGGACAAATGTGTGGCCACATCAGGTGGCAGTAAGCAAGGAGAGTGAGCTTCCTGGCTTGTGCTGCTGACCCAGATAGGAAAATGGAGCGCTCCTTGGGGAGTTGGCATAAGCAGAGTATAAAGGAGTGGGACCGGTGTAGTGGAGGCCCTGTCAGCTAGGACACTGGGACCGGAAGAAAGACTGGCTAGAGACAGGCGAGGTGTGCGGGCTTAAAGCCCTGAGAACTTTCACCTGTGCTGTTGTCGCAGAAGTACTGGGCTGTGTCTTCAAGATGAGGTAGAATGGGATGAGGTGACAAGACCATAGCTCATGAAGAGGAAGTTCAGCTTTTGGCTTCCACGCCAAGTCCAGGACCAGAGTCTCGTATGTAGGAGTGAGCGAGCATTCCTTGCTCTGCCTGGGCTTTCGGAGAAAGCACTTAGCCGGGGTCTTCACATGTACCTGCCCGTCACCCCATACCCCAGAAGTTAGCCATCTAAGATTGAGGCTTACAGGGCTAGCTTCTCGGGAAGCCTCTCGCCTTTACTCACAGTGTTTTCTCCCCCATGTCCTCATGTAACTGTCCCTCTGTGTGTCCCTGTCCTCACCTCTCTTCATATAAGGACCCTGATCATATGTGACGAGGGCTCAGGCTAGAGACCCATTCTAATCCAGTCACACCTCTACAGGGCCTGGTTCCAAATGTAGAAGTCAGAGATTGAAAAATACGAATTTGGGGGGTTGTTCACAATTTTGTGTATGACATTACCCGCATTTAAATGCTCTCCCTAGGCCACAAGAAGCCTGTCCAGCTTCCTCTGTAGGCCTCTCCAGTGCCCATGACATGTTATCTTCAATGCCAACTGTCAGTCCCCACTTAATGTCCCATGTGCCTCGGTCCCTGGAGGCTCTGGCCCCTGCTTGGAACATAGACCTGTAATCTACAACTTGTTAGACCCAGTCCTCCATGTCCAGCACCTGCTGGGGCAGGCTGAGGCCCACGGAAAGGACATCCGGATCCCAAAATGTTAGCAGGAAAAGCAGCAGAGGCCACACTAGCCCACCATTCTCAAAAACCCCAAATGCAGGGTGAAATGCAGCCAGGGAGGCGGAAAGGCTCCTCTGCCTGCCCACATCTACAACTGTTGTCAGGGAGACAAGGTGACACAGACTCTATCTCTGTCACTCCCTATGCCATACTGTTCCCACCTCATCCCAACCTCGTGCCAGTGAGCAGGGCCATCCCACTCAGACCCCATGGGAGTAACCTGGCCCAGACCTAGTAACCAATGGGCCAATGAGTCCAGGACTACCTCTGAAGATGTTCCATGGGGACACCCTCCTAACGAGTGTTTTTAGAGTGTCCCTGGTGCATCTCCCTTGTGACAGTTGCCTGTGAGACGGTTCTCTTTGGCTGCAGGTCTTCCTCCTGGACACTGGCTGGTCAGGAGTGTGTGTGGCTGCGGGGAGAACGTCTGGTAGCATCAGATGAAGGACACCCTCACCTGACTGTTGGATCTCGCCGACTGTTTCTCTCCCAGGCCCCACAGCAATGTCTCTTTCAGCTTTAGGCATGAATGGCTTCTTCCGCTAGCTGCATGGAGGAGCCGGCTTCTATAAAACTCAGATTATAGCTTCTTCGATCCTAGGGTCCCACTAGCTGGGTGGGGGATGGTAGCCCATACTCCACCTAGGAGTGCATACAAGCTCCAGGTAGAATCCTGCAAAGCCACCACTGTGCCCAGTTCTCCGTGGCTCCTGAAGCCAGAAGGGACTTTATACAATGCGCTGCTTGGGTCTCATTTACCATGAAGATACAGGCCCAGAGGGAATAAGGACTCTGATTCAAGGACATAGCTAATCCTTGTCGCAATACAAACCTGGATAGGTGTCCTGTAAGACCACAGTCACTGCCTTGGCCTTAAGCCTCCAGACCATCTCTGGGGCCCTTCTAGAGAGTATTTTAGCCCCTGTGTGAACCAGGATTCCCCAACGGCAGTATGTCTATCAAGAACACACATGTGTCTGTCAACTTACCTGACTTCGCACTGTGTAGTGTGGGGAGCTTCTAGGTGAGTCATAATGAGTTTACCCAATGGCTTCTCTGTGCAATGGTTGGGACATTTTTTGGCTTACCATCTCATGGTGGTGGAAGTGATTCAAGCTCTATTGTGGGCAGCCACTGCAGGGAGCCTGGGGCCAGAATTTCAGTAATAAAGTCCATCCCCACAGCACTGCCCAGTATGGATCTATGACCATATGGGCACATGCCCTCCTTGCCTTCAGACCCTGACTGCACAAGGTGCTGATCAGTCCTCCCATGTCCCCTGTTCTTCCCTGGGCTTCGGGATTTTCCTGATGCCAGTGTCATCTAATATTAACCAAACCACGAGTGCAGCCCGGAATTTGCTTCAAGGTTAAGCCAGTCATAGTGCCTCTTTAGTTCCCAAAATACAACCGGGCGTTTGGATCCAGTAAGGACAAGTTGATATGAGTCCCAGAACCAGTTCCCAGGAACTTCAAGAGCATTTCATGTTCTGCAATCTCATTTAGCCCAGACTAGCCCCAAGTTTGCCATAGTGCTGGTTATGACCTTGAACTCCTAATCTCCTGCCTCTACCTCCCAAGTACTGTAATTACAGGCTTGTACCACTATCCTTGGTTTATAGTGGGCGTGGAACCCAGGACTTTGTGCATGTGGGGTAAGCACTTTAGCAACTGAGCTACAGTCCCTGCCCCACCTTAATCTTTGATTGACAGACACAGTGATCAGAACAGCAAGATCTCCTTCCCACTAGTCCCCACTCTGATCTCCTGGGTCCCTTGGGCAGGAAGTAGTTGGATTCATTTGTTGCAGTGAAATCCCCTCCATGGCTGTGCCCTTTCCTGGTGATTTTGGAAACTTCATGGCAGAAGCAGAAACACTGGGAAGGCTATTTCCCTGCCTGTCTCGGTGGTTGGAGGCCAGGTCACTCATATCAAATAACCGTACCCCTAGGAACAGGGATGAGGTGTGCATACAGGCCACTTGCCACACCCAAGCAGTCCAAAGTAGATAAAAACAGAGATTCTGGTTCCCCAAGGGAAGGGACGCCATCAGGAGAAACCCTGATGAATAGTGGCATCTCACTGGCTTGATGATTCAGATCTGGGATTTGGACATTGGGGTCAGAGTTCTCTAGATCGCTAGAAGTAGAAGGGGGAAGTTTCCAGAAAGAGGAACACCCTTAAAATCTGTACCCAGATTTTCCTCCAATCTCTGACAGGCTTTTGAGCCATCGTATGTGTGCAGGGCAAGAACTGAAGGGGCCAGTAGAAACCAGCAAAGTGAACTTGAAGTGTCCAACGAGATGTCAGGGCTTTCCATTGCAGAGGCAATAGTGGGGAGGAGAGTCCTGCTTTGAGCTGTCTATAGGAACCCTGGAAGGGAGGTCAGAGTCAGAACTCAGCCTAAGACCAATGCAGTAGACACAGTGTCCCCGCTCCCCGCCCCGCCAGAAGAACCCTGGAACAGCCTTCATGGGACAGGACATTCTGCCAGTGATTTTACTTACTGCTAGAAACACTCAACACTCTCTGGAGGAAGATAACAGAACACAGTTTGTGCAGCAAGAACACACACAGTTTGTGCTGCATCTGATACAGTGTTCAAAGAGGAATAGGAAACCACCAGATACGCAGAGAAGAAGAGCATTTTGCCATGTGTGAGCATTCATCTTGACCACCAATGTGGAGAGCAGCATCTAGGAGATGCCTCTGGGAGGATTGTTTTCTGAGAGGTTTAACAGAGCAGGAAGACCCACCCTAGATGTGGCTGGGGTCCAGGCCTTAATGAAAAGGAGAAAGTGAGCTGAGCACCAGCGTTCGTCTCTCTCAGTTTCCTGGTTGTGGACAGCATGTGAGCATTGCCTCACGCCGCTGCCGCCGAGTCTTCCCCACCAGATTGGACTGTACCCTAAACCAGTGAGGCCAGATAAGCCTCTCCTCCCTCATGTCGCTTCTGTCGGGCACCTACACCCATGGTCTGGCTCCCACCATGCCGAGCAGTGGGCTCACCCAGAACTGAACAAGACCCTCCTCCACCCCAGACCTTCCAGAAGAACCCAGGTACAGGAAGGAGTATTCATGATGTGAAGAATTCTAGAAATAGTCAGCTTTCATAATGAAGGGCTTAGTTCTTATAAAGCCCAGGGTGAGGTGGGAGAAAGCCTTCATTTATCTACTTGTTTATTGGATAAGCACTTGAAGGCATCTCTGAAGGCAGCTGGGCTCAGTACAGTGAATAAGACAAACCTTTTGCTGAGAAAGAAAGGCAAAATGAAGTCTTAAGTAATGGCTAGGACGGAACGTAAGACGGTTTCTGTAGTAGCTCGTTCGTGTTACGCACAAGATGCTGGAGGCAAGTTTGTTTGTTTATTTATTTATTTATTTATTTATTTATTTGGTTTTTCGAGACAGGGTTTCTCTGTGGTTTTGGAGCCTGTCCTGGAACTAGCTCTTGTAGACCAGGCTGGTCTCGAACTCACAGAGATCCGCCTGCCTCTGCCTCCCAAGTGCTGGGATTAAAGGCGTGTGCCACCACCGCCCGGCTGGAGGCAAGTTTATAAAGAAAAAAAAGGAAGGTTATTCAGCTCACAGTTCAGAAGGCTGGAAAACCACACAGCACAGAAGTGGAGGGAGAGCAATCCTCTCTGGTGTCTTGTCTTATAAGACCATGAATCACGAGTCCCCTTCTTCATAGGCTCACCTAACTCTGACCTTTCCAGCATCCCTGTCTACAGAGACCATCACACAAAGCATCAGGGATTCAGCACACAAACTGAAGAACGTTAGCCTTCAGTATGGAGGCCAGATTTTTCTAGTTATGCTTGGTCACAGCTGCTGTGTGGGGCTGTCACTTGGTGTCATGCAGTCACAGTGGCCCCTCAGTGTGGCCCTGGCTCCTACAGTCCAGCCTTATTCTCCAGCATATGGGGAGGGCCTATGAGGAGAAAGCAGTGATTGTGTAGGCCAGGGTAGCTCTAGAAGCAAAGTTCTCCCTAGAGGCCCCTAAGAGTCTAGCCAGAACAATGGTGGCCAGAAAGCCTCCATTCATTCTCCTTAGTAGCCAAGAGCTCGGTCTGTGTGCCACATATGGAGAAGCAGGCAAGCCACGCAATGGTCAGCTCTCTTCCATGCTGCCCTGAGCAGGATGCAGCTACCTGATTATATGTTGGACATGCAGAGGAATACCTGCCTGAGCCTCTGGAGTCCCTGAGTTACCTCGTAAGACTTCCTGCCAAGGAGGCTGGTGGCAGGCAGCCCATGCCACATGCTTCTGATGGGAAGATGCTGAGCTACATAGTTTGGGTGGGCTCAGCGCCCGCTCCCCATCTCCAGAAATGCTGAGGGTGAGTCCAGTCTCTCTGGGTCTTAAAGCCCCTCCCAGGCTTTCTGTCCTTCAAGACACTCAGGGAACCTTAGGAGGCAGGGCTGGGTGGGGGGTGCTCCCTTCTCTTCGGATGAGGAAACTGTATCTTGGCATCTCACTTTGGGCCATACATTGATCTAGGATGCCTGTCTGCTAGCCTCAAGCTCAAATTTTATGAATTCTTAGGAGCTGGACAGAAGGAGCCATCAGGGCTGGAAGCTGGGGAAGGAGGGCGGCTGCACGGACTTGGCTCCCAGGCTGAGGACTGTACTCTGCTAATCAGTGCGGCTGGTAATTGGCTAACTCCCTGCAGACAGCTATCTTTGTCTCTCTGAAGTCTACAGGGGACCTTCGGGCGTCCTTCTATCTTGGGGGAGGGGTTCCTGCAGGAAGGCAGGACTCTAGGGCTCTCCTGGGGGAGCCAAACAGGTGGGGTCTTCTGCTCCTTGTAGAAGCCAGAAACCTGATCCTCTGTCCAGCAGAAGCTTCCAGGGCTCAGAGACAGGCCTATGTGGGAAAAGACTGGGCCTGATAAAAGGATGCTAGCTAGGCCGAAAGGGTGATGTTTGAATCCAGAATGGGGTCAGGAAGTGAGTTTTACCAGCCTTAGGGGCCAAGTATAGAGCTCCTGAGCAGGCAGGGCAGGTGGGCCTGGCTGGTGGGGCACCATGTGACACCTCGGATCCCTCTGAAATGCATCTCTGTCTCTCTTACCTCTCTTGTCAGCCCACCTCAGGCCCAGGACTCTTGCGCTGGCTGTGGTCCTGGGCACATAGCCCAAGGCAGTGCCAGGTTGCATGCCAGAGGCTCTTTCCTGGTTCCCACCTGGGCCCTCAGCACCTGTCTAGCCCAGCCAGGCCCAGACTAGTTCCACTCCATGGCGACACCACTCACCCCACCTGCCATGCATCTTCCAAAAGTTGGGCCCCTCAGAGGCTCCTGCCAGGAATGGTGCAGACGCCGCAGACACCCACATCTTTGTGCAAAGCTAACCCCGTGTTACTGCTGAGATGCCTTTTAATATCTGGCCTTATTTATGTGGGTATGACTCATTCACCAATTACCGTGAGATGGAGATACTTTGCCTACTAATATTTAAATTGCAGTTATCTGAAGCTACGGGAAAAGGAAGCAAGGTCTGCTGGTTTGCGTTTGGCGGAGATGGGCTAGAGGATTCGGGCTCTGGCCCTTACCTGCCCAGTTGCCTCTGCCTCCCTGCTCCAGTCAGACCCTGCTGACCAACGTGTCCTATGCCTTGTGTATCTCCTTCCCGACATTTGGTGGAGTTGGGGTCTGATGGATCACTGAGATCTCATGCGGAGGCTCCTGGGGTATCGCATGTACAGTGAGGGAGGGAGCACCCTCCTGTCCTCTAGAGCTTCTCCTAGTCCTCTCAGCTCCCCGTGGCTCTCTGTCAGATCAGGAAACAGAGCAGCCTCTGTGCCAGTGTTGAAAGCCGCTCAGGTACTCCCCTGCCTCTACAGCCCTGTCTCTTTCTGTCTTACCCTCCTCCCCCGGAATAAAGACCAGTGGAGTAGAAGCTCAGGAGGAAAATAAGGATCGTCTCAGGGCATCAGATGTGGTGTGCCACAGAGAATGGGAAGTTTGACTAACTGCATTTTCTTCCCTTCTTGTGACACCACAAAGCTTTGCACCTTGAGGTCTTTCTCTGGCCTGAGTTGAAGGGAAGCATGGAGCCTCATGCACATAGCCAACTTGCCCTCGGTACCCACCCTCGGTGCATCCTCAGAACACAGCCTTGAGATGGCTGAGGCAGGTCTCTCTAGCGGAGGCTCCTGGGCTATCGCATGTACAGTGAGGGAGGGAGCACCCTCCTGTCCTCGGTGAGGGCCTAGTTGATTACCCCATCGTTGACATATGCGGCCACTCAGCTTTTTAGGGAGACCTGGAGGCCTTGAAACCTGCCCCTAGCACACCCTGAGGCCTGTCCTTAGCACATCTTCACAGTAACCTCAGTGATGTCTAGCTTCATGTATGATCATGTGACAGGTACTGTGTGCAGTGTGGGAGCTCTGTGCTCAGCAGGTATCTCATCCCTGCATAGACCCCAAAAACACATTGGCTGGTGCAGAGTTCTGGGGTTTAAAGACTTCTCTGTGGCTAATGCAGTTCTCTGGTGACACTTGGACCCAGGAGGTTCTGATACAGATGTGAGAGATGTACTCAGGGTCCGTGAATCAGCTTTCGCTCTAGTAGCCAGGGACCTTGAGGTCAGCCTGCCCTGGGATCCAAACTCATGGGCTTCCTCAACCAGAGCCTTTCTTATCAGTAAGAGGGCACTATAGCTAGGGAGGCAGGAGACAGGGAGCTGGAAAGGGTATGATGGTTAACTGGGGGACAGACCCAGGACCCTGCTGCCAGTCTGGGCTGCCCCGCAGTCCACAGATACTGCCGAGAGTTGGAAGCAGTGACCCCAAGTAGGCTCCATGTGGAACCTGGTTCTGCTTCTGCTACTGCCTTACAGGATGCTCCCCATATCAGAGCATTCTTTACTCTCAGCATCAGATGGGTGAATCTAGGTGGCATTAGAAGCTAAGGTTAGGCCCCAGCTTTCTCACAGCAAGTAATATAAGGCTTCGGGGAGCTCTGTAGATACTGGGAGGACTCTGGAAACTGAGTTCTCTTGCTTCTGTTCAAGTGACAAGGACAGGGCCATCCTCAGAGCTCTCTTGCACAGGCCTTCCCAGGCCCCCAGGTAGCTGCTTGGTGTGGCAATGTGGCATGCCTCAGCTCAAGCCCTGGGTGGGGGTTGGGTAGAGCAATAGGTTGGCTGTTATTCATGTCACTTAAATAGGACTAGAGACAGACTAGCTTGTTGTGCCTGGAACCAATGGGTGGGAGCTGGGCTCTTCACTCATTCATTCAGTTTCCTGTGTGTTAGGAATTCCCATCTCCCAGTTTCAGGGCAAGAGGAAACAGTGGCATCTCTTAGCACTGTGAAAAGCCCAGAGGGCCGACTGCTGCACTGGGAATCCTGAGGGACAGTGTCTCCAGTGACAGGGTCAGCCAGGGAAGTATCTTGGAGGGGGTAACACCCTGAAAGATAACGGAGGTATTTGAACATGCTAAGATGGGTGTATGGCTTTCAGTGTGGGGGACCCTTGCCCACCATCTTTCCATCTGCTGACTTGTCGTGTGGTTTGGTTGGGATCTTGTTGTTTTGAAGTAGGGTGTCACGTACCCCAATATGGCCTCAGACTTGCTGTGTGTAGTTGAGGATGACTTTGGAATCCTGATCCACCCACCTTCATCTCCTGAGTGCTGGGATTGTGGGTGTGAATTATATCAACAACGCCAGCTTTGTGCTGTGCTAGGGATCGAACCCAGCCAGGGCTTTGCGTGTGTTAAGCAAACACTGAGCCATGTCCTTGGATTCCATTACGTGTTCTAATGACCTATATATATTACTCAGCCGTCACTGGCAGTACTGTCGCAAATAGAAGTGCACTTGAACCCCTACCACTCTTGATGAAGCAGCTCTGGTACATCCTTTTATACAGAAGCAGGAGTACAAAGAGGGGGGTGGCTTTTCTGGAGTCAGAGCCTCACCCCCCACTGGGTAGTTCTCCAAAGGGCTGTACATGGGGACATCTTGCTTTGTCCTGCAAACATGGACTCATGTAACCCCAAAGCCAAGTACTGGGAATCTCCTAGTTACTGTGGTTCTGCCTAGGGGGAAACCGAGGGTCAAGGGAGTTCCTGACCAGCCAGCCCATGGCTGCAGAGTACAGTGCCTCAGCCCATTGCCTGGCTCCCATACCCCTCACTGAAGCCACAGTGAGGGGAGACACGCCTGTCATCAGCAGCAAGCACTTCCGAGTCTCACCACGTGCCGGTAGCACCTGCCACATCCTCCCTGCCAGGACTTGAGAGCCTCAAAATGTTCTGATGCATGGAGAGCCTTTTTTTGTACAAGAAGCAAAATTATTTTCCAGCCTGTTGTCAGGCAGCCGTCAAAAGACATGGAAATGAAGGACTTAGTGAGTCTCTGAGAGGAAGTCCCATGGCCAGGGTTGGGTGTAGGGATGCAGGCTGTTGGCCATGCAGGCCATGGAGTGATGGTTTGGGGCTCATTCAGGGTCACTGTATCACTGTCTTCCTGAAATTGGTTCCAAGGGTACAATATGATTTTTTTTCAAGTATGCGTGGACACTGAGTGGTGGCAGACAGAAATGGTACCCACCTTCTGCAGGATGGGAGTTCGGGTAGACAGCTCCATGGTTGTGTTTCTAGACTGCGACTCTCTGCCATCTCTACATTGTGTACTGCCCTGGTCTGCCATCCGGAATAAAACCAGGTTGGTGGATGTTGATGTAGGATGCTTATAGATGTAGCACTGTACGCTCAGGAGGCTGAGGCAGGAGGAGGGGGAGTTTCAGGCCAGGTTGAACTACAGACTGAGACCCTGTCACTAAAGGCAAAAGAGAAAACCAGAAGAAAATGGTTGCTTGGTGCCCTTGGTTTTGGACTGTGGTATCGTCACACCTGTAATGCTGGTTGAGGCAGTGGCATCTCCAGGACCCAGGCACCCTGCACAGCCTCTGAAAATCTCTAGAGACTTCTACGGCTGCTCTCAGGGACCCCAGGATGGGGATGCTCCCAGAACATTCCAGAAATCTCAGACCCCACTATGAGAAAACGTACTGTGAGCAAAGAACCTCTAGCAGTCCTAAAGAGAAACAGCTTTTGGATTTCATCTCTCCCTTAATTTTAATTTTTAATTTCTACACTGTAGTTTCTGCTGTCCTTAAGGATGGATCAGTGGTGCCAGGGGTCTGCAGTTTGCTACCAGCCTCGGTCAACAGCACCACAACTTTCCTCAGAAGCCTGGGTCAGTGCTGGGCCCCCTGGTCAGGAGGGTAAAAGACCCCAGGAAATGGAGTGGGCAGCGCTGTACTCGGAGAGGAGGGCCTGGGCTCACTGTCTGTTGACTGACTTCTAAGTACAGAGCCACGGCGGTGTAAGCCAGACCACGACTGCTCCCATGGGCTTCTTATTCACATCGATGATCATGGCTGATGTCTTGCCAGCCAGGCATGCTGAGAGGTCACTGGCTGTAGTAGCATCATAGGATGAGGGATAAAACAGACCCTGTGTCTGTTTGTTGTGTGAAGCCAGGAGGAGAGATTCAATGGTAGGGGTGGGGTACAGAGCTAATATCTCCTTAGGGTAGGGATTCCATGACCTTCCTCTGACAGCAAGAATCACCACAGGCAGGTAGGGACCCCTTTGTTCCTGGGGTCATTCAAGGACAGCACGATAGGACTGTATCAGAAACACCCACTCCCAGAGCAGGAATTCTCAGAGTGTACTATAAGACACCCCCAGTTCTCTTCAACTGAGTCTACCCCAGACCGAGTACCCAGGACTCTGCCTGTTCAGATCTCACAGTCCCCAGCTCACCTGTCTACTGTCCCATTTGCCACAGCCACAACACAGGTCACCTCCACTCCATGTTTGGCTGCTCTTAGCCTTGACAGGAAAGATTCTTTTAGCAGTGTACGATGGTAAACGCAACCTCGTAACTGGTCAGTGCTGAAAATGAGTGGCTGAAAACTTGGCCCGGCATGGGCCGTGGGGCTTCTGTCACAACCCTCTGCACCTCCCCCACCACCAAGGCTCAGGGAACATCATGGAAGGAAGATCAGACAGAGTGTATCACTAGAGGATGTGTGGAGGCTTGTGAAATACTGTCTTTTGGACATGGCACAGTCGTTGCTCCGCGCTCCACGAGCTCCCAGCAGCTGTGGTTGTGGCCTGTATAAGACCTTTACAAGGCCAAGCTAGCCAGAATTGAAGTGTGGATGGGAAGGAGCTCATGAGCCCCCTCTCAGCTGAAGGGCTATTAGCACTGGATGGCTGCTGGGTGAAGTTCCGTTTTTCTATGAATTTTAACAGGGAAAAAGAGACCTGATGTTGAATGTCCAAGAGAAGATAGTGGGGTCACTGGTGTGAATATGACCAAAATGCATCATAAAGGGAAAAGAAAAAGAACTGTTTAAAGGTGTCTGAAGAGAGCATCCTTGGTGTGGAATCACAGTGTGGGGGGGTCCTTTGTCACCTCATCTTCTGTCTGTAGTGTGACTATTTCCCCTGGCTGCATATGATATCCACTACACCTGTTGCCCTTCTGACCAGCACAGCTCACTCTCCACAGCCTGATGGGACATGGAATCCAGGCTTGGCTCTGGCTGCCACTGAGGGAGCTGGATAGAGACACTGTTCTGCTTGGTACAATTCCCAGCTCTTCTCCTTGGACAGCCCAGGGCCCTGCACATTTCCACAGCAGTTTCTACTTGTGAACAAATGCACCCAAAGGAACAGCTACCTCATGTATGACTGGTGGTGATGGCAGCTGGGAACTTTGTATCTGGGCCATGTGATACTGCTCCCTGGCTGGAGTTTGGGAGTTTGGGGTTCTGCTCTAGGGAAGATGGGACAGAGACCTGCTTATCCCTTGGTCTTTTGACATATCTGAGACCCATATGGAAAAGAAGGTTCTGCCATCTCCTTGATTCAGAGAGGGTATAGCGTGTCCAGGGACGAGGTCTCCTTCCACCTCCACCGAAGGTCAGTGTCAGATATAGGATCTTGGAGGGGGGGCATGACTGGCACAAAGCCTGGCCTCTGGCTTCACAACACAGTTGTGGGCACACACTCTGTATCACACAGTGGCCAAGGAGTTGCCAGAGCAGTGGGTGGCAGGGAAACTTGGCTTGGGTGCAGCTTTGCGCTTTCTGGAAGATATTGATCCCCAACAGATGGAACAAGCACTGAGCATCGCTGGTGTCCCAGAGAGTTCCCAGAGCTCTGGCGAGTCCCCTGAGCCCATGTGCTGAGGGGCATGACTGGCAGGGTCCCTGGCCTGTGATATGGGGCTTCCTGTATTCGTGGACACTGCTGTCACCACCCCAGTCTGGCCTCCAGCCAGTGTTCCATGATGATCTAGAAACCTCCATGTTGAAACTTTCCTACTCTGTCTTTAGTTCATCCCTAAAAGCTGTACCCTCATGGGTGATACTGTGGGTAGAGGTCCTCCTGGAAGCTGCCCAGCCTTGCCCAGAAGGTCCAAGTGCCCAGAAGCCACATGCACGATGTTGCAATAAGCACTAGACAGCTGCTCCGTCTCTAAGCCAGCACAAGTCTCAGGAGCGGTTCTGATGCCACCCGACTGTGACACTACAGGGGAGGATGTCACCCGGGCGGTTTTGACATGGCTGACGACCGTGTGGGCCCAATGGAAATGATGTTTAAATGCTCAGCCGACATGCAGCTCACACACAGACACACAGTGAATCAGGCACAGTCTCTCCCTTCCCAGAACCTAGACAACGCCTGGCACAGCGTCGGCCATCCTGAGCATGCTTAGGAAGGAAAGTGCCACTGCTTGGGCATGCCAGCCTGCTCTTCCTTACACCGCCATTTTTGTTGACATAAACTGTGTCAGCCATATGGAATTGAATTCAGTGCTCCAGTTGCTTTTTCCTGTCTCTTCCTTTTCCTTTTCTCCCCCACCCCG
Source organism: Microtus ochrogaster (assembly GCF_000317375.1). NCBI lineage: Eukaryota > Metazoa > Chordata > Mammalia > Rodentia > Cricetidae > Microtus > Microtus ochrogaster. Next base: position 36,748,472 of record NC_022015.1, read on the forward strand.
CTGGGTTTGGGAAGCTGTTCTCTTAGCAACCGCAGAAGCTCACACTTAATTACCGCCCCAGTGGCAGACGCACCCCATGCAAAGTCTGACCCTTACACTCGCTCCTGCTCTGGAAGCACCTCCACCCTGGCATGGACATCATTCCCCATCCTACCCACCTTTGCTTGTTCCCCCCATCATGCTTTGTTTGCTATACAGATAGAACTTTCTCAAGGCAGCAGTTGGGGAGATCTTCCCTTGCTTCTAGACTTCTGTTGGGGTGTGAATGCCAGAGGCATGTGGGGAAACAGCTCTGAAGGGCCCACTTTTGCCAACTGCCCCCAAACTGGGGTGCTTTATCTCTGACTACCTGGTCAGTTATTATTTCCCATTCCCTCCACCCAAAAAGCAAATGTAAGCAGTAGGAGGCGGAGTCCTGCCTTCCCAGGGTCATTATCAGAATGGGGAGGGCGGGAGAAGTAATGCCACTTGTGTCTGTTTCTTTCAAAGGGAAATAGGTCACTGTCAGGATTCCTGAATCCTGCCCTGCCTACCCAGGTGTCAGGGATCTTTTGGTGGCTTGTCTGAAATGTAGATATTTCCCCCTTGACTTTCTTACATCTGCTAGCTGACAAATAGATTTGGCTTCTTCTTTAAAAATGTGAAAAAAAAAAAAGAAAGAAAGAAAAGAAAAAAAGAAAAAGCACAGCACTTTATATTTAGCCACAGGCGCACCGAGCACCCGGCAGAAGCCGGGTTTCCTTGGATAACTGGGGCTCCGGCTCATAAATGCCTCCCGGTGTCTCCTGGACGCCAGCTCGCGCGCAGTCGCCTGCTCCATGTTAACCCTGCGTGGTGCTGCTTCCCCGATGCCCTGCTTGCTCGCCCAGCAGAGTGGCATTGCTCACATGAGGATCGCCGCCAGAGGTAGCCGGTTCTGAGAGCAGCCTCAGTCTGCGCACAGTTGCTTCCCAGCTGACAGACAGAATATGGGGTGGGCTTTGTCACCAGCACGCTGGGTCTGGCATGCCCAGCGATGCTTGGGGCTGCAGAGCGCCCAGACGCCCGCCACTGCTCGCCGGGTCCCAGCCGCGCCAGCTCCGAGGGGCCGGGCTGCGCGCCTAGCCTTCCTGCCCGCCGAGAGGGTTATATAATGAGCGGACTGCTGCCAAAGTCACAGGGAAAATGAAGTCTTTGTTAAATGCCTTCACCAAGAAGGAAGGTAAGGAGAAAGCTGTAGGAAGCGTGGGGTGCCTAGCGAGCAGCTGTGGGCTGCTTCTGTGGGGAGAGGGGACTCGGGTGCCTCCTCAAATTGCTGGTTGTGGTTCATTGCTCAAGGAATAATTGCCCCAGCTTTGTGATTTGGTTTGGCTTTAACCGGGTCTGGAAGATTAACACAGATGAAGGTGCCTTTGTATTTTAGTGTGTTCCTGAGCCACCAGCCTCTGGTGGAATTGCATTCCAGAACATCTCATCCAGAGAGCCTGTGCCAGAGGGCACATTGGAAAACTAGGTCCTAGGGAAAATAGAAGAAGTTTTGGCTTTCATCCTCCAGGGCACCTGGAGAATGTGAGCACCTGCTAAGGAGGGTCAGGGCACATGGCTAGGTGCACCCATGGCATCCTTTCCCAGTGCCAGTTGCCAGTTCTGCCTGGCTGTCCCTGGCTGCGAAGCCATGGGGTGCATGAAGAATCCCTCTTTATCATACCTTGTATGAATTTTATTGTGGGGAAGAAAAAAACTGTATAAATAAATGCATGTAAGACAGCTAAGAAAATATCCACCCACCTAAGGGCTTGCAGATTGCCTGAAAGAAGGAAACCGTTGGGCGGCATATTAATCATTTTCAGACAGGAAAGAAGCTATTTTTAACACTTTATGAAAAAAAAAACATCCTTTGCGTGTATGGTCCCAGTCAGAGAGTTTTGTCAGACGGCAAGCTCTTTCTCTGATGAAACCAGGTTTCCAAAGAGGTGACTTTAAGAAAATTAGGAAGCTCACTTTCCACCCAAGCTCACTGTGAACTAAACACCAGAGATATTTCAGCAGCTGAGAAACTAATTTGATGAGAGGTTTGGCCATTAAGCAAAGCGATTTTCATTAAAACATTCACCCTAATGTCACCTGTGTGGGTCCATTTGACTCACTTGCCTGGTCTTTGGGGTGAAATGTGTATAAATGTCCCGGCTCTTTTATTCTGCCTGCATGGCTTCGCCTGCATGAGGACAGCCTGCCCCCTCCTTCCTTCGGAATGGAAATAGAGTAGACTTGTTTCTTTTTCTAATGAGGCTTACCAAAATTCACCATGTGGGACTTCGATTTTTAGAACCCATGGATGACATGAATCTCAGAGTGTTAAATAATGCTATCGCTATTCTGTGTTTCTGTGGACTTTTCTACAGAATTTATCTTCCCATTGGGCAGGACATTGAGTTCCCTCCCCAAACCACTCACTTTGCCATTAAGGGTGCTAATGCCTTACTGGTTACATAGTCAGGGATGCAATCAACTGTACTGTTAGGGATGGGTGTCTCTACAGATGCAGTCTCAGGGTACCTGCATGTCCGGGTCTTGGAGCCGTGTGATACATTCCAGGTGCCTCACCCAAGGGGTACTCCTGGAAGCCCCAAGGTGCAGGGACCGTCTTATCCTCTCCATGTCTGCCAGTCTTTTGGCTTTCACACCAAAAGTGTATGCCAGCCCCCAATCTCAGTGATTGACAGATGAGGCCTGTTGGGATAGCAGGGTCACCTGTCCTTAAGGCCTTTTAAATCCAAGAGGACCACAGACTCCCTGTTGGTAACAATTATAGGCTCCATGGTGAATACTCTGAGACTTCTCAAGGTCCTACTCAGGGTAACGTCATCAGTAAGGTTTCCTTTGTGCCCAGCCAAACACACCTGATAGCCTGACCTGGCTATGATTCTCTTGGAGCTGGGCTTTTGGGGCTCTACGCCTAGCTCTTCAAGAGCACAGGCTCTTGACTCCAAAGCAGAGACTACCGGCCTTTGGTGTTCCTGGTCTGTCTCTGGCCAGCCCCTGTGAGTCACATGCTGGAGAAACTGGGAGTGAGATAGCACATAGCCAATGGCTTGGCTGAGCATCTTCTCCCATCAAAAGCTTGCAGAGGAAGCAGGTTGCATGAGACATGCCTCTGTCCACTGGAGGGATGAGGACTCCTTTTATACATCAAATGACCCCAAGCCCAACAGCTTCTTCCCCTGCCATATGGCTTCCCGCTTGGCATCTAGCTCTGATTCTTAGGACAGAGAAGTGTCTTGACTCACAGCTGACCTGAACGAGCACTCTCAGAGCCACCTCTGTCCCTGTGAACTATGCTGGGGCTACTTCTGTTCCTAGAAGGCCTGCCCAGGTCACTCAGTCCCCATGAGCGGTGTTGATGCTACCTCTGTCTCTGTGGGTTTTTTCAGTACCACCTTTATCCTTGTGAGTTTTGCTGGGGTCACCTCTTGAGCTATGCCTGGGCCATCTCTGTCCCCATGAGTTCCTCTAGGGATACCTCTGTCCCTGTGAATTGTGCTTAGGCCACCTCTGTTTCTGTGAGTTCTGCAGGGCCATCTCTGACCCTGTAAAGTCTGCCAGAGCCATTCCGTTCCCATTAACTGTGCCTGAACTACTTATTCTAGTACTACTTATGTCCTCATAATTCTGATGTCCAGATGAGTAGAAGGCTGTGGACTCTGGGATATGGGGTGCCCACCTCTGACTTCTGACCTTGGGCAGCTGATACCATAGGCTGTCCTAAATTGTGGTGTTCTGCTTCTCTTTTGATGTCAGGGTTCTTACTCAGGTTAGTTCCCCGGAAGCCCAGGTTCTCTGGCTTCAAAGGGTCCTGTCTGCAAAACGGAGCCCTAGCCTTAGGCAGCACAGGATACAGGGATAGAAATCCTGTAGGAAGGCTTCCCTGGGCATCAAGAGGCTAGGAGATGCACAGTGTATCTGGCCATCAAGGCGAGGACAGCTATTGTCACTGTCATTGTAGCCTGGAGTGCCACTCCTGAGAGACTGTAGAGATTGATTTCTTTTATTGACCAAGCAGCTGAACACTCTGGGTGACTTCAGCGTGAACGCCATCCCTTGAGGTGTCCCGGTTTGCTTTGGCTGAGTCCCTGGGTGTGTTGGGCTCGAGAGTGTGAGGACCCAGCTCTGTCTAGACCTTTTCATGAGACGCTCAGTGAAGTGGGCCACCTGCTACTGCTGCACGGTACTAGGCCCCACTTGCTGGGAGAAGAAAGGAAAGATTCTGAGGTGTTGTGGTCTCCTTTTCCTAAGTGATGGGGGTGAGGAGAAGTGACTGGCTTCCCTTGCGGGGAAAGCCGTGACCAAGGCTGTGGGCCTGAGTGGTTCATAAAGATGAAATGCCCCTTAGTTCCCATCCTGGATGCTGAATGCCCAAGCTTAAAGTGACACAGGGCAGATTCCCTGAGGTCTGTCTGTGACTTACAGATGTCTTCTCTGTATCCTTATGTCATCCTCTGTGTGTTGGGATCCTAATCTTTGGATTCTGATGATTGCCGTCGCATGAGGTCATCCTAGTGACCCATTTTAATGTGGTCACCCCTGTAAAGGACTTCTTTCCACAAGTGGTCACATCCTAAGGTCCTGGTTTATACCCTAGCGTATGAACTTTGGACACACAGCTCTGCTCATTGCAGAGGTTTAGTCCCATTTCAAGGGGATGATCCTGATCCATGTAGTGTCCTAACGCTTAGTGACATGGGGAAGCCTGTCCTTACCTGTGTCATGGCTGTGTCTTCCTGCTGAAGGCATGGGCTGGCCCGATGGAAGGCCTGACCCTGAGTGCCTTCCATCGAGGTCCTGGCTTGAGTTTCCATGTGCCTCAGTGTTTCTCTGCATTCATGTGGGGGGCAAGTCAGGCTTTGGGGAGCCCAGCAGCAGATCTTGCATCAAGCCTTCAGACGCATCACCAGTTTGCACGGGGGCTTGGATGCATACAGACCTGCCGTCCCTGTGTCTTATTCCCTGGCATTACTCATCTGTTTCTCTCTTTCTCTCCTCAACCCAGTGCCCTTCCGAGAGGCCCCAGCTTATTCCAACCGCAGGCGGCGGCCCCCCAATACATTGGCTGCCCCCAGAGTTCTTCTGCGTTCCAATAGCGACAACAACCTCCATGCTGGTGCACCGGAATGGGCTGTCTGTTCTGCAGCCACCTCCCACCGAAGCCTCTCACCCCAGCTGCTACAGCAGACACCCAGCAAGCCCGATGGAGCCACGAAGAGCCTTGGAAGCTATGTCCCCGGGCCCCGCAGTCGCTCCCCCTCACTCAACAGGCTCGGTGGCACTGGCGAGGATGGCAAGAGACCACAGCCACATTGGCATGTGGGGTAAGGAGAAGCTGGGTAATGGGCATGGGCTCTTGTGGGAGACAGTTAGCCATACATGTTTCTCAACTCAGGCTACCCCAGAAAACACCAAGGCTGTATTCTGTTCTCTGAGCCTGGGGGCTCTCTGCTTAGCCTGGTACCCTTAATGGCTATTTTTCAGCATGGGTGAGGACGCTGAGCTGTGCAGAGGCCTTATGTCCTTTCCAATGCCTTGTCTCCTTGGTTCTTGTAATGAAATGGCTTAGGGAACCAGGATAGAGAGTACAGTCTGCGGTGTCATACAGCCTGAAGTACAGTCTGTTCAGTATAGCAGGGGCTCAGAGTCCCTCCACCCACCTCTGAAGCAAACTAGAATGGGGCAGGCTAAGGGACCAGTCAGGGTGGCACAGGCTGGACCTTCTGTAGGGAAGGGGCTTCCAACCTGCACAGCCAGGAAGGGACCTACATCCCTATTTCCAGCTCTCAGACACACCTCTGCCTTCCCGAGTTTCTTAGCCAAGAGAAGAGGCTCTCAGGATTCATCTCATATGGAAGCCTTGAGGCCATGTTTGGTGACCATCAGAGAGATTCAAGGCAGCACAAATGGATCTTCTAGCTTCCTGTGATCCCTGTGGCAGGTAGTGGAGGATGGCAGGATGCGGACAGGCACCTGCCATGGTCCTGTCTTCACTGGAGAATTCCATTCTCCTTTCCCTAGTATCTTTTGTCTCCCTTTCCCCAGTCTCTTCCCTTTTGATTTTCTTTGCCCTGTCCTACCTAGCACAGTCTGACCCAGAAAGAGTGGAAAGCGGTGTGCTTGTCCACAGTCTCTGCCCTGGGCCTACATAGCACACATCTCTGTGCTCACCTCTCCAGAGACGGCACCCTCTAGTGGCACCCAGAGGCACAGCTGAGTCACAATCCTGAGCCCATCCTGGAGATTTGCATTTACCCTATGGAAACCCTGGGAGGTGGGTGGGGCAGTCAGTACTTCCAGGCCTCTCTCAGCTGCCTAGATGTGGGAGAGTGCTTAACATCACAGGCTGATCAAGCTGTACTCATCACGGGGACATTCCACTACTGTCTTTCCTGTCCTGAGTGACTTTTGCCTTGGCAAAGAGAAAGGCCTGGTGCTGGTGAGACCACTGGGGAGACAGTGGTATCCTTGGCCCATCACCAGTTACGTTCATCTGGGTCAGGTTGCCTTTCCCAAGTCCCACCCATCTCTGGGGTTTCAGGTCATGAGGTGAGGATAGTGACATTGACATCACCATCTATTCCCCCAACAAGCACCCATTCTTCAGTTGGTATCAGGAAGGACACCCTCTTGAGACAAGGATCTCACATTGCAGAGCAAGGTGCTCAGAGACCATAAATCATTCTAGATGAGCCATGGACTTCAGAGCACACAGGACAGTCTAGTATTTCTCCTGTAGGCCCTAGGAGATTCTGGGGTAACCACTTTGTCCATCCCAGCCTATCAGACACGGATGTGAAGGTGACAGATTGCCCTGTGGCTCTGGCCTGTTTCTACCCACATGTTCTCCCTCTGGATCCATAGGAACATGGGGATCTGCACACTAAATCCTGCCCTCGGTGGAGCAGAGACATGGTGACCTCAGTGACGAGGGAAAAGGGCTCCCTCCCCTGCCTTGCATCCTGATCCCTGGGTTGCTCCAACAGAAATGAGAGGAGAGGGAGAGGGACGAAAAGGGAATGAGAGAGGGAGGATGAGAGAGGAGAGAGAGAGAGAGAAAGAGAGAG
>NC_022015.1:36755659-36791469 GCF_000317375.1 Microtus ochrogaster
AGAGAGAGAGAGAGAGAGAGAGAGAGAGAGAGAGAGAGAGAGAGAGAGATTGATTTAAGCCCTGCTCTCCCTGGCCACTTTCTTGTCACCCACAGCTAATGTGTGGTAGCATGTCACTCAGATACCATCAATACAATGTCAATAAGACTACCAGGTTTATGGTTAGGGTAGGTGGGGCCCAATGAAGGGTGATCTCCATAGGGCAGGCACATCCTGGCTGCTTGTGAACTCTGGGTCCAGACACCCCTTCTTGTGTATTCTGCAGAGTGCAGTAGTCTATGGCTCCTCTGGCAGGCCACACCTACCTGAGTGCAGGAGTTAAAGCCCTCTGCACTGGGCACTTCCCGTGTGCAGGTATGTATATTGTGTGTGTGTGTGTGTGTGTTTGTGTTTGTGTGTGTGTGTGTGCAGGTGTATGTGTGTGTTCCCTACCTTTCACGGGAGGGAGACAAGTTGATAGCAACACTGGCTTCACATAAGATGGGATTCAGACCTGGGGATAGCTAGGGCTACTCTCTGGAGGGTTGGAGTCATCTGATAGAAAATGCATGAGTATCAAGAAGGGATGAGACCCCTTAAGTTCAGCAGAGAATGGGAAAACATGGGAAAGAACCCATGGTCAGAGCAGCCATTATCATAGAGTGAAGGGCTCTGGATTTGGGGTGAACCTGGCCTTATACACAGGCAGAACCCTCTCCCACCCAACTAGAGCCACCTAGACAAAGGAGGTACTCCTCCATGGTCAACACAGTACTGGTACCCCACTTCCCACCTTTAAGTTGGGTGAGCCCTCATTCTATTCACCTTCAAAGATACAGTGAGTCTGCCTACTGACGGCTGGTTGTCCCGCCTGTATCCTAGCCCCTCCTGAAGCACTGTCTTTCGGCCTGTTGAATGATGGCAAGTCCTGGGGATGGGCAGCTGGAGGCAGGGCAAACTAAGGTCCTGGGATGAACCTCCTATGCTTCCTGGTTTGGTGTGTTTCTTCCTCTGAGTCCTAAATGGCAGGATGGCACGTGTCCAGTCCGTAGGCATAGCAATGATGGGTAACGTGGCCCATCCAAAGCTAGTGCTCAAGCCCCTGTGTGCTGAATATGCCATCTGCTATGCCCAAGCCCCAGCTAGCAGCGCTTACAAGCTCCATTATCCCAACCCATTCCCTGAGAGACACTGGTTTCAGCCTCTGCTCGATGACTCTTCCTGGCCATATCTGGATTTCTTCGGTTCTGCGCATCAACCCCACCCACATCTTCCCACCACAGTGCCTGTCTCCTTATAGAATGTCCCACCTCCATCCTTGGCCCACTGTCCCCACTCTACTGCCAGTCATGGTGCCCAAGTCTCTGACTTGCCACGTGTTCGTTCAGACACCTTCCATGGTCTCAGTTGCACTGCCTGACCCTCACCCTAGCTTAGACAGGGTGTGGGCACTCAAACCTTGATTTTGGTTGTCACCCTGGTCTTAGCAGAAACATGCCTGGTTGGAGTGTGCTCTGGTTCACTCTGTGTGGCCTTTCCTGTCTTCTGTGCTCAGATGTGTGTGCTGCCCTGTGATGGGCCACCTGGGAAGTTATAGATGAATGAGCAACTGATGGAGGAGTGAATGAATGGAGAGAGCTCAGTGTGTGGGTAGTTCCTGTTCACACAGGGTAGCTGGGAAATGGCCCAATTTACCCTTCCCAGTTACCCCCAGAACAGAACGTTGGTTTTCTGGTACTGAATCTCCAGCAATCTAACCCTCAGACTAAAACAAGTCGGCTGGTACTCCATCTGGCTGCTCTTGGCCAGAACAGGAAGGAAACACAGATGCCAGGGCTGGGGAACTGCTGAACCATTCACACTGTGTGTGTCCTAACTTAGCCTCTCAGGCCTGCACATTGGAGACTGCCACTTACCTGGGGCTGTAGAGGGGCTGTGACTCTACTGTTGCTCAAGGCAGCTCGACGGAAAGCATGGTCCCTGGGCAGGAAGGCACCATTCATAAGACACCTTCCCTTGATGTGCCATCTTTCCTGTCTTTTACTACACTACAGGATAGAGCATCAGGATGCGAAGGTTGCACTGACCTCCCTCCATGCAAGGTCATTATTTGTGGAACCTCTATCCCATCTGAGAAATGGGTTCAATGCTTCTATTTGCTACCTTGCGGGAGAGTTCATGACATTCAAATTAATAGTGATTATTAAGATGCTTCAACACCCTCTTGGGACCACCCATCACCAGTGAACCTTTTGCTGTGTGTGCTCACCCTGGTCCAAGACCAATGATTCCCCTACCCCTGTTCTTGGAGACTTCTCAGGCCTCCAGACTGAGGGCTCAGAGCTAGCTGTCTGTTGAGTGAACTAGAAAACAGAGAGCCAGGACTGTGTTTACGTTGACTTCTGTGTCTGGAATAACATTCAGGCACTGGCTTGCATTAGCTAGAGTACCCATCACTCCGTTAATCTGCTTTGCAGTTTGCAGTTGCCATAGCACTATGCTATGGAGTGGATTCTTATTGATTCACTTTCATCATGACTCATGATGGGGAAACTGAGGCTTTAAGAGATTCACTGACTTGTCCAGTATCTGATAATAGGGGGGTCAACTGGGCTTCAAGCAACGTTTCTTCAAAATCGTGTGTGTGAGTGAAAAGATGGTATTGGGCTATGCAGAAAGGTGGGCAGATGAGTGGATGAACAGGTGGTTGATAATGGCTAAGTAGATGGGTGGTGGATGGCCATGTTAGTAAGTGGATGGATGGATGGATGGATGGATGGATGGATATGTGGAAAGAAAGATAGATATATTGATGGATGGATCCACAAAGCCCCAAGATGTGGCTGACAAGGCAAGGAGAGGATATGCAAGGAGGTGATGCTAAGGTTGTGCCCTGTCCTCTATCTCCACCTGACCCTTGGCATTTTTTTGGTCACATGGCCCAAAAAAATGTACCTCAGGTACCTCTGCCTCCAGAATTCTATAATTACTGCATCCGTGGTTATGATTTAGAAAACCCTGAGCATGTTGGGGGTACATTGCTGGGGAGGACCCCAGTTACACGCAGCCTTCCACCTCCCACTGTATCCACAGAGCCCAGGCATATCTCCAGGCCCTGAACATTCAGTCCCCATCCATCCTCATCAGCATTGTAAGTGAGGTCCTAAATTTAACGTGCCACAGCCCCAATTTCAAGTATGTAGATCTGGTCCCTCGAAGACATCCACCAGGGTCCAGTGGCTGGATCTCATGGTGATTCCAGTTGGGAAAGTAAGAACCCAGGGGTTATTGACCACATAAAATAAGAAGTACAATTAAATATAACAGATCACACCTTTGCAGTTCTGTAAGAGTACCCCAAACCACAGGGCCTGTATACACATGAGCAAAAGGCATAAAAGGCAGCTGGGAAGACAGTCTTAATAAGGGATTGCTTAGGTAGGGCTGGGTAGGCATGCCTGTGAGGAATGTCTTCTCACTGTCTTATTTGATGTGGGGAGACACAGGTGGCACTCTTCCCTAGGCTTGGGATCCCAGGCTGGATGAGAGAAGGAAACTGGCTGTGTTCATTTCTCTAAGCTCTTGACTAGATGGGTTGTGCTAGCTGTTTGAAGCTCCTGTCTTGACTTCCCTGCAGTACTAGACTGTGACCCAGAATCACAAACCACATCAACCCTCTTCCCCCACGGTGCTTTCTTGTCAGAGTGTTTTATCACACAACAGAACTGAAACTAGGACAGAAATTCACCTTCGCTAATCAAAGAGCATCCTGTCAGCTTCTAGAAACTCCCTGCAAGCCCGTTTTCCACTGGTCCTTGTGTTAAGTGGCTCTTTCCTTTCCTTGCACGGAGCTCAAAGCCACTCCTGTGTGTTTGGAGGCCACAGTGTCTTTAGGTTCAAAGACCAGAGCTGGAGATTTGGAGTCCTATTCTCGTTTTGGAACCTTCTCCAATGCTTTAAATGTCCACTCTTTTCCCTTGGTCAGTACCCTCTTGGAAGGTTCCAGCATTGTGAAGGTGCTGCCTTCCTGGCATTAAAGCTCTGGGATCTTGTCCTGACATCCTGGCATGTTTCTTTATGTGATCATGTTTATGTCCAAAAAAGTGACAGGAGGCCACCTTGAGGTAATCCCTGCTTAGGACGTGGGTGAGCACTTGTCCCCAGCATGTGACAGTCAGTCCATCATCCATTGGAATTCACTATGCCTCAAGGTGAGGACTCCACAGGTTGCCTCATGTGTGGACCCTCACCCTCTGCGTCCCATTGTTGGTAAAGAGCAAGGATTCTTGCTATCGGGCGGAAATGGGCCTGGAACATGAATTCAGTACAAACTGCTGATGTAAGAAAGTGGCCAGAAGGATGTCCATGGTCATAAGCACGTTTGGTGGAAGATTTTATGTATGTCCTAACCAATGTGACCAATGCTCACAGTAAATTGGAATGCTTTCATTACTGTAGTAAGACCCTCACAAGATTTCCTGTCTTCTCTAGTGTCTGTGCCCAGCTCTGTGGTCACAACATCCTGAAGTCGTTCTCACCATGCATCTCCAGAACCTTCCATCTTCTCTGTGAGCCACTGACACTCCCTCTTACTGTCTATCTCTATAGATCTGACAGTGGGGACCACATAGGGATGGACTCACACAGCTTATGGTCTTGTGTCAAGCATCATGTCCCCAGGGTCCATCCCTGTTGTGGCAAGTGTCAGAAATTCTTTTACTGACTGAATAATGTTCCATTGCGTGGGTGGTTGTGAGCTGTTCATCCAGCATCCATCTGTGGCCACCTGGGCTGTGGATGATGCTGCAAGGGACATGAGGTGCGAATGTCCCTTCGAGACCCTGCTTTACTTTCTTGGGGATGTGCCCAGCAGTACAACCGCTGGGTCCTCTTGAGTCTTTTCATCACAGATGCTGTCCCTGGCCCACATGTATCATTGCTATCTGGCCGCACAGGTACCAGCAGGGCCACTCTTAGCCCAGGGTTTATAGATTGCATTGGTTGTGGCCGACAAAGAGTGACTTTCTTCTCTTTTATTCCTTGCTGCCTGATTCAGGTCGCCCTTCACTCCTGGTGCCAACAAGGACTCCCTCTCAACCTTTGAGTACCCAGGGCCCAGGAGGAAGCTGTACAGTGCGGTGCCCGGGAGACTCTTCGTCGCCATCAAGCCATACCAACCCCAAGTCGACGGCGAGATCCCCCTTCATCGAGGTGACAGAGTCAAAGGTCAGTCTTGTCTTCTGCTTCTGGGGAAGGCAGGGCCTCTCTGCCTCTGTGAAACAAGGTGGTGAGTCCTCTGAAGTCAGGTCAGAGTCTAAGGCCTCAGTTCAGTAGGGTCTGCTATGGGAAGTGTGGACTCTTGGGACAGCAGAGAGACTCTCACTGGTCCCTGTCATTCAGTATCCCTAGTACTGGGTCTTTAGGGATGGAAGATTCCCACACACTCCTGGGTCCATTGTAGGAAGTACAGGGAAGAGCCAAACTGGGGCCCAGTGAGTCACGTTTCTTTCCAGCCTGAAAACCCCATGAGAAAGTGGGATTGGGGCAGCCCGTGGCATAGGCATAGGTTTGATGAGCAGAGGAAATCAACCAGGTAAAAGGAATTCTCCAGACAGAACTCTGAGGACTTTTGTGAACAAGCTGAGGAGCCCAACATTCTCCCAGGAGTCCTAGGGATCCGGTGATCACTCCTGTACAGGCGAGGAGAGTCTATAAAGCACGACAGGAAAGTGTGTATAATGGTAAAGTGTGGAGAGAGGAGGTGCTGGTGACTGAAGCCTGTGGCTGAAGATCACAGAAGGACCTGGAGAAGAGGCAGGTGGGGACTCCAGGGGCCACATAGCAGAAGATAAAACTCACAGGTGGAGCAAGACGGACCTTTCATTGGCCAACAGGCCCAGGCCCCAATACTGGACACAAGATGAAGTAGAGGTGGCAGGTGGCTTCTGACCCTGCCCTCCCCACCTGGTCATTGTTCAGCCCGCAGCTAATGATACATAATCTCTATGGTCTGTGCACTCACCTGGGGCTATTGTGAGGTTCTGGGGAGTTCTGGAGAGTGTGTACCCCATCCTTTCCCAGCCCGGGGAACTCAGCTTCCACGCCTCTGTGCCTCTGCGCCTCTAACAGGTCCCTAGTACCCTGTTCACTTCTCCTTCAAGTTCACTTACTTGAAGGAGAAGTAAACTTGAAGTCTCACTTCAAGTTCCTCCGAAGCCCCCTTCCCCCATCTCATTCCTCCTGCGAGGTTCATAATTTCAAAAATGATGTTTTCTGCACTTTTTGTGCGTGAGCTTTAAATTGCTTCTTTCTCATTGCGGCGCCTTCTTAGGACTCTGCTGGGGTTTCTATTCATTGGCTACATGTGTTGTTTTACAACAGCAGCACCGTGGCTTGGCGTGCACACGGCGTTAAAGATCCCAGTGTGATCATTCCAGCAGCAAGCACATGCAGGATGTCTATACTCCCCCTACCCCCCTTCCCGTTCACTTTCGCCTTTCTCTCAAGGACATGCTTTGTTCTCCTCATTCACCTACCCAGTAACTCTCATTTGTGTGCTGGACCTCAGCCCTCTCCCTGGCATGGACTGTCCTCACTGTCTTCAGGGTCTTGTTCCAGTTCCAACTTTCTGGTCCTTCCCAGTTCTTACACCGTGGGCTTTTCTCTACACTGCTGGCCTCATTGTGGGACGCTGCCCTGGCCAGTATGGAGCTGGGGATATAGGGACTCTGGTAAAGCTCCCTTCCTGCTCTTGAAGCGAGGGAGCATTCCTCTAGAGTCTGAGTGCATCTGCAAGGGCTAGGCCCTCCTGATGGTGGCTGTTTGCGTTATTAGGCTTTGGAATTGTTCTCTACTCTGGGGTCTAATAGAATCCTTGTTCACTGTGCCCATAAAGTCCCTGGACTGTGCCAATGTCATTTAACGCAAGAATTAAAATCTTCATGTGGGATATGGTTCTAAATTTCTGTAATACCACCCACCATGGGCCAGGCCCTTATCCTGTACAAGTCGGCGATGTGGGTTGATCTTAAAACAGGCGCACGGTGTGTCAGACTCACCAGCAATACACGGGATGCAGACTTTGCAGGTGCAGTGTGCTGGCTGCTGGGCAGGTGGCTCCTTGACAACTTCATCTGTAGCGTTCACTCAGGTCCACCACAAATGGTACTTAGAGCATCCTTGCTGGGGCTGGGGCTCCAGCTGTAAACTGTTTGCTGGGCAAGCAGGAGGATTTGAGTTCAGGTTCCCCAGTCCCCATGTAAAAAGTCAGGTACAGCAACATGCACCTGAAGTCCCAGCTCTTGAGGAACAGAGACAGGTAGATCCTGGCACCCCTGGCCAATCAGAATTGGGGAGCCCCAGGTTTCATGAGAGAACCTTGTCTCAAAAAGTACTGCAGGAAGGTGAGTAAAGAAGACACCTCCTGTTAACCACACAACCAGACATACACTTCATGCACAAGTGCACATCTGTATGAACACACACACATTCACATGCACGTGCACATGCCCTTACAGTGTGACCCTCCCTGACTAGAGTCTATTTCTAACCCTATCGACATAGCAGGTGCATTGGAAGCCATAGCTCTGGATAGATGCTGTTCACATCAGTACAGCGGCCTCTCAAGACACACCTCACATCTCCTGACTTTGCAGATTGCAGAAGAGCATTGTAGAGATGCCGTGGGGGAGGCTTCCATCTGAGCTGGTAGTGTCACTAGCTCCACGGCTTGTGTGACCCTTAGATCACTTATGTGGAGCTGGCAGAGTTAGGCCAGAGGCACAGAGGCCCATGAAGCCCAGGTTTTGAAGACTTCCCAGCACCTCTGTCCGGCAAGCCTGTCCTCCCCAGCCTGTGCCTCTCGTGGCCATTCTCTCAGGTACAAAGCAGCTGGAGCCATTGCCAGACATGGCAATGTCTGGAGTAAAAAGGTCCCTGGCACTTCCCCCAATTTGGTCATCATTGCCTGGGTAGCACTGGGAGCCAGCTGGATACAGCCCCTGCTGGTCCTGGACAGGCAGCCTCAAGGCAGCAGAACCGGCTGTCCAGGAGGTCAGGGTGACTGAACATCCAGGCTAAATCCAAGCTGAAGGGGGCATATGTGTGGATTGGGCCTGGATGTGTCCCAGTCACCCTTCTGGTTCTCACTTCTCCATGCTCCTAGCTGGTTTTCACACCCAGGCAAGGCTAGGAGGGGAACCCCCACCCCTGCACACCTATAGAGAGGAGCCTCCTCTGGTGGCTGTTGTCTGGATAGTGAGACTGGACCTGTAGAAAGTGCTCCCACCAGTGACTAAAAGGACTGTGCTGGGGTAGGTGTAAGGTTAGAATGGTCCTTCCTTCTAGAAGGTTCTGGGCGCTAAGTGTCCCCTTCCTCAGGAGGGGTGACTGGCATGCAGTGTCGTCATCCTGCCCTCTCTCTGGTCAGAAGTGCTGGCTCTTCCCTGACCTCTTCCAGGGCCTTTAGAGGCAGCTGTTCTTCTAAAGCTTGCCCTCCCAGTCTGCTTGTCATCTGTCCCCAGGTCTGGCCTAGATGAGACTCTTCTGCCCAAATTCATTACTTCGAGCCCAGTGCAATTTCTTTGCCTGCTGTGTGGAGGAGACTCCCTCATCTATACACATCGCCTTAAACAAGGAGAACACACTTTGCTATTCTGAAATAAGTCATTGATTCACAAGGAAGCCAAGCCTGACTCCCTCTTTATTAGGCAAGCTGTGCCTGATCCCACACAGACACACCCATTTCCATAAGACACGCCTTCAAAGACACACCCCCTTCCACAAGACACGCCCTCACAGGCACACCCACTTCCATAAGACACGCCCTCACAGGCATACCCCCTTCCATAATACACACCCTCAAAGGCACACCCCCTTCCATAAGACATGCCTTCACAGACACACCCACTTCCATAAGACACGCCCTCACAGGCACACCCACTTCCATAAATAAGACACACCCTCACAGGCACACCTACTTCCATAAGACACGCCCTCACAGACACACCCCCTTCCATAAGACACACCCTCACAGGCATACCACTCTTACATGGACTTGTCTTTTCCCACACAGGTGTATCTTACCTGACTCTCCTGGCATCCTGTAGTTTCCTTGTCCCCCAAAGAGCAGAGCTGGTAAATCCTAAAGTGCCAGAGGTGCCTGTCAACCTCTGTATGCACCGGCCTGTACTCACTGGCCTTTTGCTTTTTCTGTGGGCCTCATCCTGTGCGCCATACCCAGATTGTGCTTGAGGGGAATCACCCGCACGGCTAAATTCAGGGTTCCTCCAGAGCAAGCAGTGGAACCATGAGCTAAACAGTATTCCTCTCTAACAAGTGAGGAAACTGAGGCACATAGTGATTAAACAAGCCATGCCACATATGGCACAGGTAAGGTGTAGCATGGCAGAAGAGGATGCCAGTCCGACCTTAGCATCTCACTTCTTTCTGGGTGCTTTGAAGCATCAGGGTTGGCACACTGAAGGCTCTGAGGTATGCTCATGAGGGTGTCTTCATAGGCCTCGCTGCATAACCCAGCTCCTCCACCCAGGGCCGCACCCCAAGATGATGTCCTTGGGTCCAGAACTGGGAGGCTAAGCTGACTGTCCTCTAGCTGAGCTGTTTGGAGGGCAGAGGCTACATCCGTGAGTCCACACTTCGAGGAAATTGCTTCAAGAAAACATGATGGTATCAGTTAGCATGGAAATAGCTTGTCTCTTTTATTTGGGTCATTTCCTCAGATTACTGGACAAGAATTTACAGTCAGAGTTTGCTGTTCTGTTTCTTTCAAATCTGCAGCCTGGGCAGATCTTTATCTGCCATTTAAGGTCAAAATAATGAGGAAGAAATGCCTGTGCTGGGAACTCTGTTTCTCCACGATAGGGCCTGGAGTCTCAAATAATTTCAAGGCAGATTAAGATGTATAGACAGGATAGCAAGCTCCTCCACATAATCATATTCAGACGACACATATCTGTTCTCAACAGGTCATCCCAGCTTTGCCTTCATAACTGAAATCTTTATTCTAACGGAGCTAGAGGGTACTATGAGGTCCTTGGAACAATGCCCCAGCACCTGGTACACACACACACACTCACTCACTCACTCACTCACTCACTCACTCACTCACTCACTCAAAGGAGGAAATAAAATAGGGCTTCACTCTCCCCCATCACCCAGAAGATGGGAGAGATTCATGTCCTGGGCTGCCCATCCCTTGGCACTGTGTTCTCTGAAGGCTACTCACCTGCCAAGCTGCTGGCAGTGCAAGCCCTCTCTCGCTCTACCTGTTGTCTGGTGTCTCATTCTGTCCCCATTACTGATACCTTTCTCCTTTCTGTTACCTCTAGTTCTGAGCATCGGCGAGGGCGGCTTCTGGGAAGGCAGCGCCCGTGGCCATATCGGGTGGTTCCCGGCTGAGTGTGTGGAGGAGGTGCAGTGCAAACCCCGGGACAGCCAGGCAGGTAAGGCGGCCTCACAGGGCCAGGCCCAATCATGGGGGCTGCTTGGCCGGAGTGTGTGGCAAGGGTGTGGCTGTGGCTACACTGTGGAAGGCCAGGTTCCAAACCCAAGGCTTCTCTGTTACCTTGCAAATGGCTTGGTTGGTTCCATTCTAGTGGGCGTCATCTAAACAGAACCACTGGACAAGCTGGTGTGCAGGGTCTGTTAAAGGGCAGTCATTTGCGTATCTGGTGCAAACCTGGAACATGAACTTGGAGTGTATGTCCTTGTCACCCTCAGGAGTCTCTGAGGTTGAGTGAATGTCTTTTTTTCTGTCTCTAGATTAGGTATTAAAACACAGGTCATTCCCTACTAATGAGCGGCGCTCTCCAGACCCCAGGGGATACCATACAATGTTCACAGCCAAAGCTATCCTGGCATCATGCGTTAGAGCCATTCCTCAAACCTGCCTGCCTAAAAACCTTGCTCTGATGGAAAAGGATTGCTCTGATCACAGTGCCAGTGGGCACTTATATGAAAAGGTCTGGGAGAAGCAGAGGCACCTGAGTCTTGGACAACATAGACTCCGTGGTGACTTGTGATCATTTATAAGATGTTCCCCCAAAGTAGCCACATGGCCTCTGCAGATATTGTGTTGTCAATGTGACCCCTGAACTTGGCTCAGATGTGCCCTTCACGAAGCATTTAGAGGTTCCCTATCTGATGCTCCACAGGGAATCCCTGGGTCCTGGTCAGGCTGCCTGGGCCAGGGAGGGTCTAGGAACACATGCTGTGTGAAGCACCCCCCTGCCTTTGAGCTCCTTCAAGCCTACCTGGCTTTGGAGAGTCTGTTGGTTACTCAGAAAGCTTTTCTCTGAGAACTTGGCCTTGAGACAGTAGGGTCCATGTGTCCTAAGCCTCTCCCTGAGGGGCTGCTCAAGTGCAACTGCTAGGTTGTATTCTGAATTATCTGACACTGGACCTGGGCCAGGCCCTTTTGTTTGCTTGCTTATGTTTGGTTGAGATAGTCTCACGTAGCCCAGGCTGGCTTCTAATTCCCCATTTGGCTAGGATGATCTCGAACTTCGGATCTTCCTGTCTCCTCTTCTCATGTGCTGGGGCAATAGGTATACACTACCAGGGCTCTATGGTGTTGGAAATGGAGGGTTGGACTCAGGGCCTCATGCATGTTAAGCAAGCTCTCTGTCTACGGAGCTACATCCCCAGCTCATCCAGCCAGACCGTGAAACACAAGACTGGAAGTGATGTAGTATGGGGTGGCAGATAGGCAGTCAGTTAGCAGGTGGCAGGAGCACATTTTGCTGGATGGGGCCACGAGAATACTACTCACCAAAGAACAACTGATCTGTCCTAGTGCCTAACCTCCATTCAACCTGCTCTGGCTCCACCTTCCTCCTGCAAAGCAGGCTGTCCTGCCCCATCTACGGCCTGTCTTCACTGCCTATCTCCTTGGACCCCTGCTGTTTGGAGTGAGGACATCTCTTCCTCCCCTCCCATGCTTACCCTCAGAGACAATGGATCACCCCAACCTCTGCTTTTCATTGGAACTGTTGACTGAGCTATGCCTGAACAGGGCAGTCCTAGGGGTTACACGAGGGGTCACTGGGCAATCCTACTTTCTTCATCTTTTGGAGAATAGTGGCTTAGAATAGGCTGGAAGGTGAAGAGCAGCCTTCCCTACCTACCTGCCTGCCAACCTTGGGAGAGACTACAGCCTCTTTGGGCTCCACTGGCAGTGTCCCCAGACAGAGCAGATTGATACTTGTCCCATGGTAGGCACTTTCGGGATGATGAAGGGATTCCTTGTTGGGCTCCATGCTCCTGCTCAGATCCACGCAGTGGTGTCCTTGGTCAAACAGAGTTGTGTGCCTGGCTTGGTGCTGGCTCCAAGGTCCCCCTGAGGACCATCCTCACATTCTGGTCTGTCTGGAAGCACAGAGTGGATCTTGGCACTGCCCAAGCTATCTCATGGAGCAGTGATGTCTTGTGAGTCTGTGTCACCTGTTCTGAGTGCCACCACCTCCAGGTCTCACAAAGTATGGGAAGAGTTAAATCACATAGCTTCCTGCCTGTTAAGATCCGTCAGTGGCACAAATCCATCCCCATGCTGTGTGGAAGTCAGGAGACTCAGGGGTCTCCCCTGGCTTCAGTCAAGACATCAGTGTGGTTGGCTCCTTCCGGAATCCCTCAGGGGAGAGGATCTGTTTTCCCACTTTCTGAGTTCTTGAGGCTACATCCTTGGTTGTGGACTCTTTTCACTTCTGAGGCAGCAGCTGTGGGTGGGGCCACTCTCTGGCTGCATCTCACAGACACACCCCCACTGCCTCTCTGTCACCTTTAGGGCCCAGCAGGCAAGGTCCAAGCTGTCTAATAGGCAGCTCCAAGTCCATCTGCAACCTCAGTTGCCGGTTAAGTGTCTGTGTGTCAATAGGGTGACATGTCAAGTTCTGGGAGTTAGGTCATGGGCATCTTTTGGGTGGGTGAAGAGCATCCTTCTCTCCGAGGCTATTGGCAAATGTGACTGAAATTACCTTTTCTGTAGCATAGCAGACCACGAATTCTGCCAGCATCCCTCGGAGAGGGGAGGATAGGGACAGCACTCACGGGAGTGGAACCGGACTGGGCTTCCAGGTGGGAGAATGCAGATAAGCATGGTTTGTTTGCCCTGTGTCTCCTAAGACTGTGACTATTTTTCTAGTAATTTCTTTTTTGTAGTTGAGCATACAGTAATATACATGGAGCCTAGAAAGGGTTCAGTATGTTCTGACCTGCATAATCCATAGAAATGTGTGTTTTCCTCGGCCTTCTAGCTTATGTCAAAACTGTCCCCTCACAGGTCTAGACTGTCTCCCCAGAAGTCTAGACTGCCCCCCAACAGAGCTCTACACTGTCCCCCATAGAGGTCTAGACTTCCCAACTAGAGG
Source organism: Microtus ochrogaster (assembly GCF_000317375.1). NCBI lineage: Eukaryota > Metazoa > Chordata > Mammalia > Rodentia > Cricetidae > Microtus > Microtus ochrogaster. The sequence continues at coordinate 36,769,024 of NC_022015.1, forward strand.
GCTAGACTGTCCACCCATAGCGTTCTAGACTGTCCCCCAGAGATTTAGACTGTCTCCCACAGAGGTCTAGAACTGCCCCTCCAGAGTTCTAGACTGTCCACCCACAGAGTTCTAGACTGCCCCCCCTGAGATTTAGACTGTCTCCCACAGAGGTCTAGAACTGCTCCACAGAGTTCTAGACTGTCCACTCACAGAATTCTAGACTACCCACCCACGGAGTTCTAGGCTGCCAACCCACAGGGTTCTAGACTACCCACCCTCGGAGTTCTAGACTGTCTACCCACAAAGTTCTAGACTGTCCCTACCACAGAGTTCTTGTGCTCAAGACTCAGCCTCAACCTGTGATGCTCTAATTGGGAAACCCTAGAACCTTTAGGACACGGAAGAGGAGGGCTAGGTGGGAAGAAGTAAGGTCATTGTGGAGGCATGGCCTTTGACAGAAATTTTGGGGCCCCACCCCTTAATCTCTCTTTCCTTCCTGGCTACCATGAGATAAACAGACTTCCCTATGACATGCTGTGTAGCCACAGACCCAAAGCAACAGGGACAAGTGAGCAAGAGCCGAATCCCCTGGCTGTAAATCTTCCCTCCGTATAGACTGATTCGCTCATGAGTTTTGTCAGTGATGGAACGTTCTCCCTGGCAGCCGTCTGGCTGTCCCTGCCATCCTATCAAAAGCAGCAGTTTCCTGAATCCTGTCACCAGGCAGGACTTATGTCTGTTGCTGGATTCCAGGCCTAGTCTGGACTTACTCATCCATCTAGTGTCTGCAGTGTCCCGTTGTGGTCACTTGCGTGTTGCTGTGTAGCATTCTCTTATTTATCGTTTTCTGTGTGCACGCAGGGTTCTCTGCCTTCCTGAAGGTCGCTGATTGGCTCCCCTGTGTAGGCTGCTGTAAATTAAGCTGCTGGGTGCATTGCCATACAAGTCTCACTGTAGATGTCTGGTCTCACTTCTCCTTGCCTCCCTGGGTGACAACCTGCTAGGTCACAAGATAGGATCATGGTTAGTTTCATAGGAAACTGTTATATGTGGCTGAGGAAATAACTCAGTCAGTGTAGCATGTTCTGTGTGGACCTGATTTCCATCCCTAGAATCCACGAAACAACACCTGTAATCACAGCACCGAGGAGGCAAAGACAGAGGATCATTGGCTAGACAGTGTAGCTCAGTAGGCGAATTCCAGGCCTGTGAGTGACTGCTTCAAAAGCCAGGCAGATAGCATTGCTGAGGATAACACTGGAAGTTGTCTTCTGGTCTCTCCATGCATGTGCACCTGGGTACCCCCTGTATAGATGTATATTTGCACACACAAATATGTTCTTACATGTAAAATCAATGGATGGGAGGGAGGAAGGGAGAGAGGGAGGAAGGAAGGGAAGGAGAGAGAGAGGAAAGAAGGAAGGAAGGAAGGAAGGAAGGAAGGAAGGAAGGAAAGAAAAAACAGTGTCATAATTGTCTGATATACCAGGCCGGTTCATGCCTACACCAACAGTGCTGGGACTTCCCTGGTGCTGTGCCTCAACACCAGTGTTTGGGGGTGTCAGCCTCTCGTAGTGTCAGTCTCCCATGGCAGCCTGGTGGGTGTGAAGTTGCTTCTTATTGTGAGGGTCGCCTGCATTTCCCCAGTGGCTTTTGTGGTTAACTCCCTTCTGCATGATTGCCACATGCATGGCTTCTTTTGAGAGGTCACTATCTGTTCGGTTTTTGCCATTTCTGACTGGAGTTCTTACCTCACGTGCTGGGCCTGTGGTGATTTTTCTTGTACAGCCCTTGCTTGTCAGGGTTCTGTCAGGGCTGCTGGAAATGTGTCTCCCAGTCTGTGACTTGCCTTTTTGTTTTCTAATTGCGTCTTTTAATGAGAAGGTTTTTAAATTTTAAATGAAGTCCAATTTGTCCCTTTTTACCCTTTTCATAGTTAGTACTTTCTGTGACTTTTTTTCCGGATACCAGAAATTTGCAGACCTTGAATATGCATAGAATCCAAAAGATGGTTCAAATATTGTTTTGGTGTTTCCAGCCAGCTCGCTCTTTCCCCACAAGGTCAGCCTTGTCTGAGCTGTGGGAGCCCTTTGTCTTTGTGCATGGCAAAGCGAGAGTGCTCTTGAACATTCTGTGGAACAGGCAAATAGCTCAAGGACTAAACCCACCAAGAAAGGGCATGCAGGGCACTTTATCCCTGTCAATAGGACTGTGCATTCCTGTCACGTAAAGACGGTCGTCAGAGGCTGAGGCAGAGTAAAACGAAATGGTAGCTCTGTTGTATCTTAAAATTTTATTATTTTATGTATGTGGATGTATGTTTATTTAGCTTACAGTTCAGCATTGCTGTTCATCATCAAGGAAGTCAGAACAGCAACTTAAGCAGAACAGGAACCTGGAGGCAGGAGCTGATGCAGAGGCCATGGAGGGGAGCTGCTTACTGACTTGCTCCACATGGCTTTCTCAGACTGCTTCCCTATAAAACCCAGGACCACCAGCCCAGGGCTGGCACCACCCACAATGGGCTGGGCCTTCCCACATCAATCATGAATTAAGAAACTTCTCTTCAGGCTTACCTCCAGCCCAATCTTATGGAGACCCTTTCTCAATTGGGGTTCCCTTCTTTCAGCTGACTCCAACCAGCTTCAAGTTGGCACAAAATTAACCAGAACACTTCCCTTGCAGAGGTTACTGAGTGGCTCTAGATGGCTTTCTTCATGTGCCTTGGGAAGGTTTATGATGGCCAAGGGCCTGTGGGGATTATGACCATCATATTCACACTTCCTGTGCGTGAGAGAGAGAGCAGCATGGCCCAGTTTACACACGCTCACTTATGCTCACACATCAGCCCGTGGAGTTGGCAGCAGAGGAGCCCATGACGGCAGGCCTATGTGTGAGGCAGACAGCATGCTGGAACTTCCAGGTTAAACATGCACATGTCCCTCCCCCAGCTTCCTGAAGGTCAGGCCCCCTCAGGTCAGGGAAAGCAAGTTCTTTGTCCTACATGATACACACCAAAGACAATGTGATTGCCATTGGCTCCCTATATCTGTGGAAGGATAGTGTTGTGATAGAGCAGAAAACATGACAGCTATTGTCTAGATTCTCAAGCCTCCCACCTGTATCAGGCAGAACCATGCCAGCTGCTGTAACAAGGTGGCCGACTGCCTCAGTGTATGAGGCAGCACCCCCACCCCAGGGTCCGTTCTATCTTCTAAGATGTCAGTTTTCTTGTTGGCTAGAAATGACAGAGTGGGTGACGGCTGGACCCTTCCTTCTTTGATTGCTGAAGCTGAACTGAAAGTGGGGGTTCCCTAGAGGTGGGTGTTGATTAAGAACCTAAGATAAAGTCTACCAATCTTTAGAAGCACATACATGTCATCCCAGCACTCAGAGGTAAGACAGGACTGTCACAAGTTCAGTGCCAGCTAGGGTTACACCGTGAGTTCAAGGCCAGCCTGAAATATATAGTGAAACCTCGTCTCAAAAGGAAAGAAAGAACTCCAAAACTGGTACTTGGCTTCTGGAAATGAATCAGTGTGGGAAAGCCAGCATGCATGTGTGCCATTTCCTATGATGCATCTTGCATGTAAATAGAAAACATTGCTGGCCCTGTTTCTCCCCAGCAGGGTTTAGTGGTTGAGGTAAAAATTGCTGATCATTGGTGAACACTGGTGATTTAAGACTATGACATGATGGGCCCGCTCTACCCCATCCCTGTTCCCAGCCCCAGAGACATAGAGTATCTGTTCATCTGAGAGCTATTAGAAGGGAATGGTGGTCAGATGACTAGATGGCTGGATCTCAGGTGAAAGGTACCACATCTTAACCATGCCTCAGTCAGGAGTACTCCAGTGGGAGCCCTGGGGTGCTGTGAGCCATGTATCCTGCCAGGACATGTCGGACGTCAGGACCTGCAGGAAGATTCCAGAATCACATGGATTAAAGTGTCTCAGGTGGAATTTGAACCTAGCTGTCTGAGTCCTGAGTTGCCGTTGCATGGTCCCCTGCAGTGTCGTTTCTGGTATCTTAGAGTGAGGCCTCTGCAGCTGTCATTTCCTTCTCAGAATAGTGCCTGACTCTGGCTCTATGCACCATGGGATGGCTGATGTTATACCCAGAGGCCTCCCCTGCAGACTGAATGAACTTTTGATAGGTAGCAAATTGGTCACTGCCTTTCCTTCCTCTATGTAACTTTAATAACAGAGTTGTTAGTTCCTCAGCCATGGTAAGCCTGGGTCAGAAACCTGGCCACCAGTGACTGTGTCTCACTGTAAACAATGGATCAGTTCTTAGGGTTCATCTGCTTTCCTGATGACTGTGTTCCACTGCCCACAATGGTCAATAAGTACTGTTGTGTTGTCACTCACAGCCCTGTGGTGTGGGGCCTTTACAGAACACATGGCTACAAAACTTGGTATCATAACAGCGGTGACCCTTGTGGTCTTCAAAGTAAACTTGGGATTGGAGATAAATGAGGTGATTGTCCCATTTTACAGATGAGAGCCAGAGAGATGCGTGTATAGTGAGTACTGAATCACCACCTGAATATAGAGAGGCCTGAATCAGAAGGCTGGAGTGTCTACAGAACATCAGCCACCCTGGGGGATGACATGACTCGGTAGCTGTGGAGTAGGGAAGTTAGGAGGTAAGGAGGTAGAGATGGTTGTGGCAGCATCAGTAATGGCTCATGTGGGGATGGTGTAGTTGACAGTGATGTTGGTGTTCCAGCTAGGGCTGTGTTGATGGTGTTGATGACGATGGTCATGGAGATGGTGGCGACCATGATGATGGTGATGGTGATATTAATGATAGTGGTGACAATGGTCGTAGTGATGATGATGGTGATGTAAATGATGGTGGTGATGTTGAGGGCGGTGATGATCATGGTGATAGCGGTGCTAATGGTGGTATTATTGATGGTTGTGGTGAGGACAGTAATGGTGATAATGATCACATGACAACAGATGGATAATGCTAACCAAGTCTGGCACTATAGTCTGGGGAGCCGTGCTGTTGTGGGCATAGATTGAGTGTTCTACTCCCTGCCTGCCTCTGCCCAGCACTCCCCTCCCTTCCCAGGAGGTTCCTGACTGCTCTGTGCACTCCTGAACTTCCATTTGATTCTCCAATTCTCCTCTTGGTGTAGCAGGCTCCCTTGGGGAAGTCACTTTGATTTTGCCTTTGTGTATATTAACTCTCTCCCCTGAAGTGCAAGCCTTTCCCACCTGATACATCCTTTAGGGGGTGTAGAGTCACCTGAGCTGACTGCAGGGACAGAAACTCCATGCCACAGCTGATGATAATCAATTCAGTAGCCCCCCTCCCTCCGGCTTCCCTTCCTCCCGTCCAGTTAAACTTTTAGAGGAAGATCTCACTGTGTCGCTTAGTTCAGCCTAGCTCTCACTATATAACCCAGGCTGGTCCTGAGCCTGCAATTCTCCCCTCAGCTTCTCGATTGCCCCCATGCCCAGAAGCTTCTGTGCTCTCAGCCACTGTGTGCTTATTTCCAAGCTGTGTACGCAGAGTTCATTCGATATGTCCATTTTTTCTGCCCAGCATGAGTTTGGAGCTTTGGTCCATTTATCTTTCAGCTCATCAGTTTTTCTTGCTGATTCAAGGGCCCTTCTTCACACACCCCTGAAGCAAGTCTTGGGTCAGCGATGTTCACTGGCCCATGGAATACTTCCACTCTCTCACTGCTAGTGATCCACTCTGTGACTCAGAAGAGGCAGGCGTGGGCCTCGTGCCTCCTGTAGGCAGAGGGGTCAGCTCTGCCATCATCCATCCCATTTCCTCCTTTCTGCTCAAATGCACAAGGAGGCTCCCTCCTGTCTGTGCCAGGGATCCCAGTATCCTTTTTTAAGCAGATTAAAGTGCTCCCTTCAGAAACACAAGAAGTGGGTTGGCTGTGGCTGAAAGCCCAGCGGGAGCATGGGGGTGACTGCACCGCACCTCTCATTGGGACACTTGTTCCTTCCCTGGGTTGAGGTTCTCAGGGCTGCGCAGCTGGGGTCTGAACAGTGAGGCCCCTTGTGTTCCCTCCCCTTGTGAAAACTTTTCTGTCAGTTCTGACAAAGATCCTGACCCATGCATGCTCCTCAGCCTCCCCTCAGCCAGCCTGACCTACAACATGTCTATGTGGCTTTCCTCTCATTCCTGAAGGCTTTATCGCCCAGTTGTGTGCCCCAAGAAAGAGGCCAGGAGAACCTGAACGGCAGTTGGCCTCTGAGAGCCTATGGCTGTAGACAAAAGGAAGCCTTCAGTCCTTGTTTCCATTCAACAAGACCCAGCATAGGCCAACGAGTGAAGGCAAGAGGCCGAGAAATTGACACCCAGAGGTCTGACTGTCCCTGTAGTGACAGGCAGATTTTTGTTTAAAAGTTACAGTTTTGTCTTTAAAAGTCAGCATGGGGGGTGGGCAGGGCTAGAGAGAGGACTCAGCAGTTAAGAGCACTTGCTGCTCTTAACTGCTACCTGGGTTCTTTCTCCATCACCTGTACTAGGCAGCTCACACCTGCCTATAACTCCAGCTCTAGTGGAGTCAAATGTTCTTATCTGGGTTCTGTGGGCACCTGCACACATGTAGTGCATACAACACATACAATCAGGCACACACACACACAATTAATTAATTAATTAAAAAAAGCCAGGTGGTAGTGGCACATGCCTTTAATCCCAGCACTCAAGAGGCAGAGGTAGGTGGTCTCTGTGAGCTGGAGGCCAGACTGGTCTATAGAGAGAGTTACAAGACAGCCAGGGCTACATGGAGGAACCCTGTCTCAAAAAAACAGGAAAAAAAAAACAAGCTGAGCGATAGTGGTGCTTGCTTTTTTAATGCTAGCACTCGGGAGGCAGAGGCAGGCGATCTCTGTGAGTTCGAGGTCGGCTTGGTCTTCAGAGTGAGTTCTAGGACAGGCACCAAAGCTACACAAAGAAACCCTGTCTTGAAAAATCAAATCTAAACAAAACAAAAAATCTAAATAAAACAAAAAAGCGTAGCAGATCAGGTGGGCATGGGGAGCACACTTTTAATCCCAGTACTCAGGAGGCAGAGGCAGGAGGATCTCTAAGTTTGAGTATAGTCTGGCCCCTCATGGAAAGTTCCAGACCAAGTAGGACTACATAGTAAAACCCCGTCTCAAGAGACAAAACAAAAACAATCATCCTTGGACACCCTCAATTGGACGGTGGAGGCCAAGGGTCATTGTGAGATTTGTGGTACCTGGGGTTCCAGACCCTCCATGCCCACCTCTGTGCTGTGGGGCCCAGGCCTGGTGCTCAGAGGTCTTAGCTGTACTTCTGGGGTCCCGATTCCTTTTCACTTTTGCTTCTCATGGCCCCATCCAAACTCAGTGGCAGCTCAAGTCACCATCACTCTTTCAACTAGAGGCAAAAGCTGTGAGCCATGTCCTGTGTGAGCAAAGTTATAGCTTGAGCCGTTGAAAAGCCTTGCATGGTCATCTTCAGGCACAACTGGATCCAGGTGCTCACGTGATGTATTCAGGCAGGGCTTTCTCACTCTGGACTCTCCTTATCTCCATGGAGGCCTTCTCTTTTGGTCATCTTGGTTCTTACGTGTTCCCTGGCAACCACAAGCCTCACGTCGTTATAGATTCTGAGTCCAGGACAAAGCTGTTTGCTAAGCTTAGCGCGGGTCCCGTGATGGCCTTAATGGGGCTGGTTTGACTCATGAGGCTGGTTTCTGTGGCAGGGCTGGGAGGAGGGGAGCTGGTGTATCAGGAAGGATGTCTGGGTAGAATAAAGGGAAGACAGGCAGTGGGGCTTCGGTGACCCCCTGTAGCAGACATCTAAAGATAAGAGAGAACATTGTCCTTCTTCTGTAGCCAGCATGAGTGCCTTACCAGGGATGTGCCGATGAGGGAGTGGTCCTCACTTTCTCAGGGAGGGGTTGGTGGAGCCCCTTGATCAGATTCTTTCTGTTAGTCACTTAGCGTGTAAACCCTCCACAATCTCACAGAGGCCGGGTGGCCTCTTCCAAAATAGAACGTGTCTGTTATCTTTAGAGCTGTTAAAAATATAGGCAAATGACTCTATTAGCACAATTGCAATCTAAAATATTAATAAGCAACCCCAGCTAGCTTCCAAAGGAGCCACTAACTGCTCCCTAATGGGACAGAAAATAAATGTGAAGGCTTGCCGTTCTGCCTGCTAACGACTGTATGTTTGTTAAACAACCTGGCACACGCACACACCCACACCCTCCACAGCCCCGCCCTATCCTTTACGCCATTTTATTAAAATACACTCAGAGTTGCTTTGGGGAAGGGGGTTGGGGCTGCTGTTCCTTAGCAGCTGCTTGGGGTTTTAAATACCAGTTTCCATGCCGGGGTTTGCCCCCAAAATAGAGTTGTGCCATCTCTGCATGATGCTTTGGGTTATATCGAGAGGATTTGGTCTTCAGCTTCTTGTGGGACCTAAGCCTTCCTCGCCTTCTCCCGGGAGCAGTGCTGGACTGCCCTGGGTTACCATGGTAACCTGGAGATCCTGGCTACCAGCCCTGCCCTCCTTTCCTGTAGCCCTTCCTGCCTGACACTCTGTTGGAAAGTCACCTTGAGCTCAGTAGTCACCTTACACAGGCTTCTGAGGGAGAGGTGACAGTGTGGACCAGCTTCTCATAAATGGGGACCATTCTTGATGTTTCCCTGGGCCAGAGGGAAAGGCAGTAGGCTGAGGATATGGTCTTACTGTTTAGTCTTTTTGTCCTACAGCCTGGGTGTCTAATTCCTCTCCAGCAGTATAAGTTGGGGGTCTGAGAGGCAGGCTGGTCTAGGTTAAGGGCTTCCCCAGCTGGCAAACCTTGCTATTCATGCATCCGGTGTCCTCACGTGCCCTCTCCTCCCTGTATACCAACCCCACTCTCACAGGCATCTGACCCTCCCTTAGTACTCGGTCTCTAAGCATAGCCACACTAGGCTTGAGACCTCGACTGGGAGTAGTGCCAGTCAGGTACAAGGATAAGGGGGGGTGAACACTGAGGCCGGCTATGCCCCCATGGACATCTGTGAGCAGCAATGTCCCCCATCTCAGCCTTACCCATGTGTGAGGTGAAGGTGGTAACTATCCCCTGTCTAGTGATTGCCATTGGCCAGGATGCATGCCTGCCTCCCTGTCACGTTGGAAACCCCTTTTGGAGCTGCCTCAGATCAGTGGGTACAATTTGGGTCCCCAGGCACACTGAAGAGGCAAAGGTATAGCTCCAGCTTTTGCTTTAAGGCTACAGGCTCAGGCACCAGAGCCTGCGTCATTGCTGGGCAGCTGTGGTCAAGTTATTCAGCCTCTCTGGGCCTGTTTTCAGCTCTGAGTGGTACTGACTGCATTGTATTGGGCCTGGAGCTACTGTGGGGGAAAATGGATGGTTCATGGGAGTAATTGACCAGGTGTGGTGTAATCCTCCCATCCTCATTCTCCCATGTGTCATATCTCAGATACAATGGGTGTGATGTGTTCAGAGCCTGCCCAGTGTTAGGACCCACTGAAAATCAGCCCTGCTGCCAGAGTGCCTTCACTGCTTCATGGCCAGGGTGTCTGGGGTGATGTCCGGGGTCTCTACCAGTCAGCTTTGGTGATGTGCTTGCTGAGCTGGCCTTTAGTCCAGTCAAATGCCTCAAGAAGAAGCGGGTGAGTGCCTGGATAGTGGCTCCCAAGTGCCTGCAGGTCGAGCCAGTTGAGCTATGATGAAACAACCAGGAGGGTGCGGCTAGCTTATGGCAGAACTTCCCACACCCCACATGGCCAAGCAGAGAGATGCCAAGGAGTGGGCAGAGGATTGATGGGTGGAACAGAGGGGTAGATGGGCAATAAGGATAGATGGGTAAATTCAGACAATGGGTGGATGAGTCTGTGAATAGATATGATGGATGGGTGGGTGGGTGGGATGTGGTGAGTGAATGGATGAAGGGATGGATGGGTAGATGGATGAATGGATGGATAAGTGGGTAGGTGGATGGATGGGTACATGAATGAATGAGTGTTTGGGTGGGTGGATAGCTAGGTAGATGGATGAGGGGATATGGAGGTGGTTGAGTGGGTGAGTAGATTGGTGGATAGATGGTTGGATGGATGGGTAGATGAGTAGGTGGATGGTAGGTGCACAGCTGACTGTACACCACTCTCTTGTCTCATTTACACGCCCACTCCAATTGTGTTGCCCCTCCCATTTTACACCCCTGCCATGGACCCATGAGATGCTTCAGAAACCCTAGGGTCTGTGTATATGATATCATATACACCCAGCAGGGGTGTATATGAGACTCTTGGCAATGCCATTAACCTCCCTGGCCTCCCACCCAGACTGGCTTTGGTTCTGTGCCTGGGGTTTGTTTAAGTATCATTTTCCACCAGCTAGCCCAGGAGCTCGGTGACTGCTCGCCCTGCATTCCTTGCTCAGCCCTAGGGTCTGTGGCCTGCAGGCCTCACCTGTCCTTCTCACTACCCCATGAGTGTCTGGATACTATAATGTTTCCGAAGGCAGGGGATGGCATATGCCCACAGTGGGGAATGGGTACTCCGCATGCACTGGTGGTCCTACAGCTGTGCCATTTGTCAGCAGGAGCAAGGAGAGGCCTGAGGGTCACTTTGACACCTGGGCACACGGTTCTGGGACAGTGAGCCAGACTGGGAGTCCCCTGGAGCTGGGGCAAAAACGGATGCCTCATGCCACCCCCAGAGCTGCAGATCTTTCTGGAAAGTGAAGGCTGTCATATGGCGCTCTGCTAGTGAATGGAGATGTTGTTTTTGGCTTCTCTGAAATAGACGATGGGAAACAGACCCAGAGATTATGAATAAACATTGGCTTATGGGGGCTGCTCACTGCTAATGGCAAAACCTCCACACTTAGAGATTAAATTTAAGACATACATATGGAAAGGGACTCTGGAGAGGCCAGACTCCCGCTTGAGCAAACCACACAGCCACTGTGGGAGGGTGCACTGTATGACCATTGTCCCTAGCCAGGGTCGTGTGCACAGGAGTGCCAGGGTCCAGGAGGAGCCAAGGAGATGCTGCAGGAATCAGGGGCTACCTGGGAACTGCCCACTGGCATGGACTATAAGTCAGTATTATGACTTTAGCCAAAGTGACTTCTGGAACCTTTAGAGTGGTTAATAAGATCGAGTTGCAGAATTAACTCCTAGTGGTCAACTGTGGTCTGCCAGGCAAGCCCTGGAGAGCTCTGAGGGGTGTCTGGGAGTGGCCCACCTGTGTTTTGTTGAACTGCAATATAATCCTCACACCAAAAGATTTACCCTTTTAAACTGCGTGGCACAGCAGCTTTTTTTCTCCTTCCGGCAGTTCTGAAAACCTTAGCATATCAGATTCCAAAAGGATCTAGCGCCCTAAGTATAAAGCTGGCACCCAAAACAGCCCCTTCCTTCCTTCTCTCATCAGCCTTTGGCAGCCATGATCCCTCCTGCTGGCTCTGGGCAATTCATGTCATGGAATTCATCAGGAGATAGTCTTTCACAAGTGACTCTTTGAATTTAGTAGAAGGCTTATCCTTCCTTTCTGCGGCTAATTCCTTTTTATTTGCGTGCTCATGCCGCACTTCTTCCATCCATAGTTGATAATAGTTGATTGAGGCTACTGAAGTAGTTTCCACCCTTTGCCTGTCGTGAATAATTTGGCTCTGAACATTCAGGTGCAGGTTTTGGTTAGAAGCTACTCAGTTCCTGGGATTGATATCTAAGCGTAGAAGTGTTGGGTTGTGTGGTTGCTGTGCTTGAGTGTGTGTGTGTGTGTGTATGTTTGTGTGTGTTTGTGTGTGGTATATGCATGTGTGTTGCTATCCATGCCTATGAGGAGGACATGAGGTGCCATGCTCTGTCACTCCCTGCCATATTATTTGAGTCCGGGTGTCTCCATTAACGTGGAGCTTGACTGGTGGCCTGCAAGCCCCAGTGAGCCTCCTATCCCGGCCCGCACACAGGGCTAGGGTTACACTGTGTATGCAGTCACAGCCAGCTTTTTATGTGGCTTCTGGGGGTTTAAACTCAGGTCCTCCTGCGTGTAAAGCAAGCACTCTCTAACCTACTGAGCCATCTTCTCAGACCTCTTTAATATCTGAGGGCCTGCCAGGCTGTGGTCACTTGTGTCTGGCACTGGTGAGTGGCCTTGCTCTGTCAAAGCCACCCCTGTCACGCCTCCCCATTCCCAGAACGTAACTCATAAGCCCCCTCACTTCTCTTAGTACAAGATTGCATGGGCAGGCACCCAGGGTGGGTGTGTCAATCTCTCCCTGGCTTCTAGAGAGCTCAGGAGGCCAAGAGGAGTATGGTTTAGTTTTCCACAGCCCTGTAAAGATGGACCTTCCGTGGTGCTGAAGCACAGACGTGGGAGACGGAATACACCTGCTCTCAGGCCAGGAAAGCCTGGCTTCCCAGCCAGCCCACAGCCACCTGCCCCTGCTTAATTAATGCTCTTGAAATCCCTACTGTTTTGGACAGAGGCCCCCACTGTCGCCCTGCACCAGGCCTCATAAACTTGCCCTCAGGCTTTGCTGTCCCCAAGGTCCGTCTGTGGTGTCCAGAAATCTTCACCTGTAGACCTCTGGGGTTGGCCACACAGACTGAAGGTCATCTGTTTGACAGGCTCCTAGAGCTGGCCGCAGTGCTGGTGCTATAGGCAGGAGCATGCTGAGGAGTCGGGCACCTGGCTGCTGAGCTATGCCTCCAGCTCAGGAACTTACTGAATTGCGAAATCCAAGGTGCCCTGTGCCTGCTGTGGGGGAGAGGAGCTCTGGCCGTTCTGTCCTCTCTCAGCCCGAGCTGAGGACAGTCACCAGGGCCCCAGCACTCTCTCACAGCTCTTCCTGCAGGGTCTTTGGCTTTGATTAGGGCATATGTCTTATACTACATCTGTACACTGCTGCCAACTCCCCTGAGAATGTCACCACCCCAGTGCAACTGTTTCATACACGCCACTGACTTCCACAGCTGTGACCCTTGTCTTCCCCACTAGCTAGACTGAGATGTAAACTTGCCCTTCATTTGAATCCAAAAGGTTCTGACACTCCACCTCCCTGAAGGGCCCCAAGGCAAAGCAGTAGAGACTAGAACCCCTCCTTGAGGGTCACACAACTAGACACCATCCAGAAGCCACGCTGGTGCAAGTGTTTTTCTACAGCTGAATACAGGTAGGCAGTGAAGGAGAGTGCCCATGCCAGCCTCATGCCCTGTGCTAGCTAGCTGGCATCTCCCCATGAAATGCAGTACCATGGCCCTCACAGAGCACAAGATGAGAGACATTCATGCACACATTCATGGCAGGGTGCACAGATAGGCCACAGTGTATGCATCCACATGAGCACACATGCATGGTGACACACACATTCATGGGGTATACATGTATAGACACATACTTGCAGTGAATGTATGCTGGCATCACTTACAACTACACATGTGTCCAAGTGTGTTTACTGCACTTACACACCTGCAATGAGAGTATGCGTGATATCAATTATACCTGCATGTATATATGTGCATGGTGCTCATGCCTACATGCATTTGTGTGCATACACAGTGTGGCTACACATATGTTCATGCTTGCTGCTTACATCTGCATGTGTGTACACATGGTTCACACCTGTACATGTGTGTGCCTGTTCTTTCACCTGCACACATGTGCACGTGTATGCCTCTCTGAAGCTGAAGGCCTGCTTTGCTCAGGCTCACTGTGTCTGCCCAGCAGTCAGGTGGATATACGACTCCCGTACTATTTGGGGCTGAGCTGTCCTTGAGTTCTGGCACAGATACAAAGCCCTGGTGACGACCTGACCCAGTTCCCATTCCTGAAGCTCTGGCTTCCCTCGTGGACAGTCCTAGAAGGAGTCTGATTGCCAGGGTGACTGCCTCGTTTGTCATCCAAACGGGGCCGCTTCCAAGAGCAAAGGAGAGCAGCAGAGCTGTGGCCACTGAGGGAATCGACTGACCCACTTTCTCCTGGAGCTGAGGTTTCCTGGCCTGTTGCAGGCAGCACTCCCCCTCCAGGTGGAGAAGGCAGCTAGTCACCTATCGCCTACCCCTACTGTCCAACAGAGGCTGCTCTGTGTATGGAGCTGGATTCCAGGCAGAAGCCTGTCACTGAGTGACATTTGGGGGGAAGGGCCACATTTCCCTGTGAGTCTGGACCAGCTGAGGAGGGTGATACAGTCTGCTGATGAGTGGCCATCACCTAAGAAGGCCGTGTAAGGGAGACGTGGAGATACAGAGAGGTCCTCTACCTTGGGGGCGGGATCGTGGCAGCAGGATACACAGTCCATCCCTGAGGGTTACCATGGCACCAAGGGAGAGGCATAGGAGAAAGGGAAGCCTTCCTCCCACACAGGGGCTCAAGCCAATCAAGCCAACATGAACACTCAGGACTTCCTTTCCCCCATCTGGCTGACCTTCCAGGTCTGTCCAGAGATGTCACGCAGATCCCTGCTGGGATGATGACAGCTCTGCCCCTGTGCTTGGGATATGCTCCACCCACAGCCGCCTGCAGAAAGGGCTTTTCTAGGTGGGCTTATAAAACATATTAGGAACAGAACCTGGGCTTGGCCTAAAAAAGCCAGGCTTGGCCACCCATCTTTGGTGAGCCAATTAGAAGATCCAAATTAATACTGAAAAGCAGGAGAAGGATATTTGTTCAGTGTGGGCTACACTGGGGAAAGGGACAGAGTGATGCAGGAACTCCCTAGTCCATCTCCAGCATCCTGATTTACCTCTTAGGTTTAAAGAAAAGCCAGGGCATGCGCATAACTGAGAGTTGCTGAGGTCTGCTTCCCTACACATCTCAGCTTCTAGTCTTTCCTGTAAGGTCCTCTGATGAACTGAAAATCTCTCTGGGGAGCCCACAGCGCCCCCCACCCCCCACAGGTGGCACCAGGCTTCAACCTTCTCCTCATTCCTGCATGACATTCCTGGGGGAATCTCTAATTTCTTGGGGGTCCATTGTCTCAACAGTCTGGTAGCCAAAGGGGCACAAACATCTCTTTAGAATATCTTCATGCCTGCTAGGCAGGCCAGAGTTGTGAGCTGAACAACCCAGACAGCTTGCCTTTTCTGCACACACCCTCCCCCCCACATGCCCAGAGTAAAGATGGTCTCCATGAAGTGCCAGGCATCTCCTCATGAAACAGAGGACTTTAGATCCCCTTAGCATTCACTTGGGGCCACCCGCAGTCACCTCACCGTGAAACCACGCTGTATAGGTAGGAGTATTTGAGACCCTGCACTGGGCAGACACCAGATGTAACAGCCCAGGCCCCCTGCCCCACACCAGAGTATGCTGTGGGCAGTTCAGTATATATTGTCTTCCCCAGATCAGGCCATGCCAGCAATGGCCTGGAGGCTCCTCCCTCATGCCTGCTCTTCTTGGTGGAGCGCTCTGCTCCCCATCCCATGGGTTGGTCAGTGTTGCTGTCCTGATATACCTAGGGGCAGAGAAGCCTCCCGTGGGGCCCACAGCTGGCCACTCACATCCTGTAAGGTGCACCTGCAGAGCCTGTCTCTGTGCCTACAGCCCATGACAGATGAGTCCAGGAAGGTCAAGAGGCAAGCAGGAACGAAGCACAAATGGCTGCTGCCCATCAGCTGCTGCAAGCCCTGGAAGAGGAGATGGGTAGCAGACAGGCAGATGCGGAGCATGCTGGAGCCATCTGTCAGCCCCTCGAGCCCTGGAAACCCAGAGAGGGAACCCTGTTTTGTCCCCGCAGCCACTGCCCCTGCTTCCTCGCCACCCTGCCTTCGTCCTTTTCTACATTCCTTGCTGTCCCAGGTCCCCCATAGCTTTGTTTTTCCTGTAAGTGAGGTCTGCTGGGAAGACAGTTCACAAATGGTCGCTGTCCCTTTCTACCATATGGGTTCCAGGGATAGAACTCTGATGTCAAGCTCAGAGGCAAGCACCTTTCCCAGCCGAGCTACCTCACTGGCCCCAGTTGGAAACTATCTCTCTTGCTTTGGGGGAAAAAAAGTCAGAGATCAAGTGGCAGATTAAGATTCCAAACAAGGGCTAGAGGGACAACCCCTCAGAGCCTGGCTCCCAAGGTTCAAGGGCCCCTCACATCCTGGCTCCCAAGGTTCAGGGGCCCCTCACAGCCTGGCTCCTGAGGTTCAGGGAGCCCTCACAGCCTGACTCCTGAGGGTCAGGGACCCCTCACCGCCTGGCTCCTGAGGGTCAGGGGCCTCTCACAGCCTGGCTCCCGAGGGTCAGGGACCCCTCACAGCCTAACTACTGAGGTTCAGGGGCACCATCTGTCTGAACAAGGAGCCATCACTGGAACACCCCATGCCTTTCTGCAGCCCAGCCTCAGAGCACTGAGTGCTGTTCCCTTCCCATTGGACAGCTCTGGCTGACCCCTCCCAGCTCAGCAGAGAGGGGAAGGAGAAGGATGAAGGTCCCTCTGCTCCCTGCAGCCTCAGCATCCCTCCGGTCCTCCCAGCTTCCTTGATGGCATGAGGCCTTCCTCAGTTTTTATGGCTTCTTTGGGCCACTCTTCTGTTGTCTCTCAGGAGGTTGTGGGTCTTCATCTGCCTTGACCATGGCTTCCCACTGCCAGCCTCAGAGTCCTGCATGGTATCTATGCTCTGATGCTCCGTAAGCATCCATCCTGTATGTAAGCTGGGAGTCACATCTGTACACCATGCTTTATGCACATCTGCTTTATGGTGTCCCTGCTGACTCTGGGAACAGCTCAGACCCCAAGGTCAGGCCTCTGTTCCTCAGCACCTCATCCTATGAGCCCCTTCTTGCCAGAGTGGGTGTGAGATTCCCTGCTCCCAAGGCCAAGGTGCCTCCCTCCATGTATGTCTGAGGTCTCACCTGCCTGGGAACATATGTAGGAAGATTTAAATTTCCAGGCTTTAATACTTTAGGGTTTATAATTTTCTGAGAATAAAATTACCTTGTTCAACTTTTTGAGGAATGGTAAAAAACGTTTCCATTCTAGAATATTGTGTGTTTGCATATGTGTGTGTCTACACATAGGATAGTTAACATGAGTGTGTGGGTGTGGGCACATGTAGGGACAACTGGTCAACATCAGGTGTTCCTCCTTAGTACATGTTCCACATTGTTGTCTGAGACAGGATCTCTCTCTGGCCTAAGACTCATCAAGTAGGCTAGGCCCAGTGAGCCCCAGTGAGCCCCGTCTCCTTTCTGGGTTTGAGATTGAAGGTTCACTATGTATGTAGCCCAGGCTGCCTTAGAACTTACTGTGCAAGACCAGACTGGCCTCTACCTACCTGCCTTTGCTTCCTGAGTTTTGGGATTAAAATATTGTGCTATTATGCCCAGAAGCCTCGTTTTTTAAAAAGTGTATTTATTTATTTTTATGTGTATATGTGTGTGCCTTTGTGGTTTTATGTACATCATGTGCGCACAGGATCCTGCAGAGGCCAGAAGAGGGTGTCAGAGAACTGTACTTACAGCTGAGCAGTCTTCTGGGTGCTGGGAGCTGAACCCGGGTCCTCTGGAAGAGCAGCCAGTGCTCTTAACCGCTGATCCCTCTCTCCAGTCCCATGCTGGCCTTTTTCATGTGCCTTCTGGGACTTGGAATTGGGTTCTGATGCTTGTGCAACAAACACATTAACAAATGAACTATCTCCCCAGCCCCATGTCCTGGAATCTTCCTGCAGAGGGAACCACCTATGTCTGTTGTCTCCTGGGCAGAGCTTGCAAGCCTGGCCTGGCACTTGTTTTTTCTCATCCATGGCATAAAAGCAGAGGCACATCTGTCTGTTTGTCCTAATCTGTACCCTCTCCTGGGTGGGCCCTACCTGGAACCATCCCGTGTCCCCAGCTGGCACACAGTAGGTCCACTGCAGACTACTGCCATGGAAACCAGAAAAATGGCAGTGTGTCTTAGAGACAGCTAGTTATTTTCTAAGGAACGTGACACAGATTTAGAATTCAGTGTGGCTAAGAATCAGCCGGCTTCTGCCACTGAAAAAACGCACTTGTCGTTTTGTCTGCCAAGAATTCCAGAAGCTTCTCCAAGTGATCACTGATGGGAGCAGAAGCATCGCCACTAAAATTAGGTGATGAGATGGGTTGTTATGAAACACCAAAGAAACCGACAGGTACATTTAATGAGTGGGGATCACGCCTCCTTCATGACAGCTGCACCGTGGCTGGAGCTGTGTCTCTGGCTTGGGTTTTGTTGCCCAGCATTGTGGTTGCTTAAAGTGCAGCCATTTGGTATTTGGTAATGTGCTTTAGGCCTGAAGAAGCTGATGTAAGACCAAGTCTCCCTCTGTGCACAGGCCTGCTGCTTTCCTCTGCCCTGCCCCTTGCCCTCTGTTGGAAGACCAATGACATGCCGCCTGGAGAGCCACAATGTCTCTGCCATTTGTGACACTTCACTCAGAGTAGAAAAGCACTGAGGAGCTGTGGCTTGAATGAGATAGAGTTTATCTCTCTGCTCTGTTCCAGAAGACAAAAGAAGGCAGGCCAGAGCTGAAACAGAGATGTTAAGCTTTCTTAGAGGGGCCTAGTCTCTTTATTTCTTGCTGTTCTGAAATCCTTCATAAGCTGCCCTGTGGTTCAAGCTGGCTGCATAGATTCCAGCCGTCACATTCATATTCTGGCAAAGGAAGAAGAAAGGGTAAAAAAAAAAATAACATCTTAAGGACATGCGTGTGTCTAGCTGTAGGCTGTCAGCCATAGTGTATTGTCAGAAGTAGGTTTTGAGAGCAGATAGCAGAGAAGCCTTTTGGTACTCCTGTCCTACCCCTTCTTCCCATGTCCTCAGTGTCCCCTCCAGCCATCTTGTCCTTCTCTCACATTCTGGAGTTGGTCAGGACATTTGGAACATGATATCACTATGTAATAAAGCAGTGTGGTGCTTCAGGTGAGAACACAGCTGTCTTCACACCAGGCAACACTCAAGATGGAGCTGAGGCAGGTTCTCACCCCCCAGCGAGTGCCTGCTGGGGTCAGATGGCCACCTGCTGCCCACAGCACAGGTTCCAGATGCCTGCTCTTGCCTCAGTGGGACCCTGCCTCTCAAAACCCACTTCTGCACTAGTGGCGCCTCCTATTTACAGACAACCAGCATCCCACCCAAGCTTCAGAGGAAGTAAATGGCTTTCTGACTTCAGACCAATAGCCTCAGGCATGGCTAAAAGATCAATAGCCTCAGGCACGGCTAGATCCAGGTGCTCACATTCCCCATGCACATCCTCTGTCCACTTTTCTAGGTGTGGACTCCTTAGGCTGGTCCTTCTAAGCCTCATGGAAGTGACCAATCGTGGCATCAAACTAATGAGTGACTGTTCTGGCAATTCTGACTCCTCTGTGTGGTCTAGGGCACCTCCGGTCACTGTGAGAGACAAGCATAGGATTGGGTCTCATTGGCTGATGACTCATCTGTCTAACCTTGGTCCAGCTGGTCAAGAGAGAAGGTGGGGCTGGCAGTGTGCTTCGGGAATGTGGGCCGAGGTCAAGACATGGGTATCTCCCGCAGAAAGTAGCAAGTGGACTCTGGCAAGCCAAACACATGCTCCCTCTCCTCCCACCCTTGCTTTTCCCAGTCCCTGCCTTGGTCCTATTCCTCTGGAGCAAGGCAGAGCTGTCCCAGTCTTGGCCTCCAGATGCCCCATTGTGTGGTTTTCTTTGTCATTTGCCACTCTTCACCCTTGGTGTCTGAGACCACTTCCGGAGCGGAACGATGTATAATCCCCTTGTGAGATATCAGCACCTGCCAGCAAAGAATGTGCCATGCACACATTTTGAGGAAGTCACATGATTCTCTGGCTGACTGGAATGAAGATAGGGAGGGAGAGAGGGAGGGGCTAAGGTGTGAGGAGATTGATGGGTGAATGGATGAGAGTAGGTTGATGGGCAGGTGGATGTGTGGTGGGCAGATGGATGGATGGATGGATGGATGGATGGATGGATGGATGGATGGATGGGTGGGCAGGTGGAAGGAAGAGAGAGGAAGGATGGAGGGACAGGTGAATGGATGGATAGATTTATGGCTGGATAAGTGAGTGAAAGGTAGGTGGATGGGGGATTTAATAGGCCTCTCATCGGTTACCAAGACAGGAGGAGTCTCCTGCAGCCCTGATGCAACACCAGCAGTTTAGTGTAGTGACATTTCATGTCAGTGCCAGCCTGATGCTTCCACCCTACTGCAAAGTAGCAGGGAGGGAGGTGGGGAAGATGAGCTGATGGGAAGGCTCCAGGCAGCTCCAGGATTGTGTGCAGGTTGTGGGCTTTGATCATGTGTTCCAGCCACCAGCTATGACTTGGAATGATATACCCTGCCTCCTGTATCCATTCTGAGCATCTCAAATAAGGTCACTGACTGTTCCTGCTTCTACCCCTCCTCTTCCTTCTCTCCTTCCTCTTCTTCTTCCTCCTCCTTCTCCCACCCCTTGCCCTCTGCTTCCCTTCCTCCTCCAGATATTGCAAGAGTTCATGGCTGCTAGGGAGGGCAGGTAGTTTTGGTCCCTGGTGATATTTGTTGTGTCCTCTGGATGTTCATGTGTAGAAAACTTAACCCTGAGGCAATCAGTCTGGTGTTTGAATGTGGAACCCTTGTGAGATAGTAAAGTCAGATGAGATCACAAGGATGTGGCCTTGTGGCTTTTGAAGAGGGTCTGGAATACTTATTCTGTCCCTGTGATGCCCCTGACTGTGTGATGAACTGTCAGGAGACCTCTCCAGGTGCCACATAGATGCCAAGTCACTTTCCCAGACTTTCAACCACAATAACTAAGATCCACACAAACCTCTGTGCTCTATAAACTCCCCAGACTCAGGTATTGTGTCATAGCAATAGAAAGGAGACTTGGATGCTTCCCTACATCCTCTCTTAGGGAGCATGGCACTGTTCCGAGGAACACACAGCCCCTGCCACCCAGATGTCAGGAGCTAAGAAACTAGGCCTGTTAACTGTTTTGGAGCCCACGGGCTTGGGACTGGGCCCATGTTTCCCTTTTCTGGGTCTTGGCCCTGTCCCACAGTGACACAATTTAGGTGAAGGAGCACCCCTCCACTCAGACACCATGTCTGAGCCCTTCCCCACAATGCTTATCCCCAGAACCTGGCATGGAAGGTCCATATGCTGGAATGCTCAGCCACTCAGGAGCCCCATTAATCACATGGACGACAGAGCAGATCTTTCTTTGCCACTGCCCCTTGTTTTCTCGGGACTCGGCTTCCACAGGGGTCCCTGCATCTGGTGACTTATATTCTGATCAAAATGATGCTTGGAAACCTCAGGAAAAATACTAACAGGACTTGGTGGACACAGTCATGGCTTTCCAGGAGTATTCCAGACCTTGGAGCTCATAACTACTGCTTCCAGGGCCCACCTAGCTGGGGGACTCAGACCCAGACAGAGGCTTCCCTGGGCTTCATGAGGCCAAGAGCTACTTATGAAGGTGGACACTGTGACCAAGGCAACTCTTACAAAAGCAATCATTTAATTGGGGGTTTGTTTACAGTTTCAGAGGTTTGCTCCAACATCATCATGGCAGGAAGCATGGCAGCAGGCATGGCAGGCACGGTGCTGCATCCTGATCTTTAGGCAGAGACAAACCCTGGACTTGGCATGGACTTTTGAAATTTCAAAGCCCACCTGCAGTGACACACTTCCTCCAACAAGGGCACACCTTCTAATCCTTCTAATTTTTCAAATAGTGCCACTTCCTGGCATCTAAGCTTTCAAATACATGAGCCTCTGGGGCCATTCTCATCAAACCACCTCATGGCCAAAAGGCAGGGAGACTGACTGCTGGTATTCTCCTGCCTGGAAGGAAAGCATTTAACCATGGTGAACACAGCCCTTCACCTTTTATTTATTCATATTTAATGTGTGTGTGCATGTGTGTGTACACATGTAGATATACACAGGAAGGCCAGAGGTCAACTTCAGGTATCATTTTTCCTAAAGAGCCTCTACCTTTTCTGTGAGACATGGTCTCACTGTGTCGCCCAGGTTGGTTTCAAACTTGAGATCTCCCAGTCTCAGCCTCCTGGGTGCTAAGCTGCAGGCAGCGCCTCACCCGACTGGTGGTGTCTTTAATAAAAACACTCCTTTTCTCGTGACGTAGCCACCTTCATGTGCCGTCTGACCCCAGTCTCCTCCCAAAGGCCAGCTCACAAGAGTCAGACTTCAGTGTCTGAAGGCAGGGGCACAGTTCAAGCCATACGGGGTAGCTTCACAGAATATTCACAAATACCTAGCCCCCTCTCCTGTTGCCAGCTCTCCTACCTGAGAGCTCAGTGTGCAAAGTGTGCTTCTGTCTTTGCCCCGCACTTTGCATCCTGTTCACTTACCCTCTGGGGCCTGGTTGGCTCCCTCCCACCTGCAGGTCATGGATACATTATAGCCAGGAGTCCCACAGACCATGTCTGGCTCCCAGAGACAGGTGCCTAATGCTCTAGACAATGGATGTTTGGACTCTCTCTAAATGCTGTGCCTGCTCTCAATACTGATTCCCTAGGAGGATCTGT
>NC_022015.1:36791793-36793647 GCF_000317375.1 Microtus ochrogaster
TGCAGCCCTCTACACGCCCTCTGCAGCCCTCTACACGCCCTGTGCAGCCCTCTACACGCCCTCTACACGCCCTCTACACGCTCTCTACACGCCCTCTACACGCCCTCTACACGCCATACCCGCTCTCTGTACAGGTTCCCTATGAGGATGCACTGAGTCTCCATGAGAGCCTGCTGTGTGCTGAGAGACCATATATCCCCCACCTCCAGACCCTGCAACAATTACCCTAGGAAAAAGAGGACCAGGCATGGTTGCGCACACCTGTAATCCAGTCCTTGGGAGACTGGGGAGGGAGAAGCCCAGGTCAGAAGCCAGCCTTGGCTACTCAGCAGCAAATTCCTGTCTCAAAAGGGGGGCGGGGAGTGTAGTAGTACTTTCTCGTAAGAACCACCAGCTTACAAATAATGACATGGAGACTTGTTAATTATGAATGCTCGGCCTTAGCTTAGACTTGTTCCTAGCTATCTTATAACTTAAACTAATTCATATTATTTAATCTACGTTCTGGCTCATAGCTTGTTATCTCCTCTCGGTACCCCCCACCCCGCTTCCTCCTTCCTTCTTCCCAGAGTTCTCTCTCTACCTGGAAGTCCCACCTCTACCTCCTACCTAGCTCTTGGCTATTCAACTTTTTATTCCACCCATCCCAGTAGTGCATCTTCATACCATGTACAATTACCCCCCACAGGTGGGGGTGCTGAGGTAGAGGCTGGCATACGCAAGGCCCCAGATTCCATCCCTAAGGCTACAAAAGGTAGGTGTTGTTGAAAGTCTAACTGGTTTTCCTAGAACCCAATAGCAGGTGCCTTTGTAAGAGAAGGAGGTGTGGCCAGTGAGATGGGCCATGAGGAAGACACCTGTCGCTAAGCCCGATGACTTGGGTTCAGCCCTGTGAACCCATATGGTAGGAGAGAACTGACTCCCACATGTTGTCCTCTGACTTCCTCATGTGAACTCTGGCTCATAAGTCACATATACACAATGTATAAATTAAAATGTAATATTTTTTTTAATTTTAAAAGGAAATAAAAAGTGGGTGTGATCGACATAGGATAGGTACTTGGAAGCTGAGAGTATGCTGGGAAAACCCAGAGGAGCTGGAGCTACCTGGAAAGTATAAGAAGAACCTGTGTCAAGGGACAGAGAGAGATGTGGACAAGTAAAGACACAGAGGTGCATGAAGACAGAGGCAGAGACACGAAGGTCACAACGTGATGGAGGAGGAGACTAGAATGGTTGGACAGTAGTCAGGGGACAGCAAGGGCTGGTGCCAGTCACCAGAAGCTGGCACAAGGCTGGAGCAGACTCTCATTAGAGCCTGTGGGACAGACTGGCCTGGCCATGCCTGAGTTTGATGTCCGGCCTCTGGAAAGTGAAATACTAAATGCCTGTCCTGTGAGGTGCCCTATCCGTGGCGATCTGTTTTCATGGGTATAGGAAAACCACTCAAGCCACTGAGGTCACAGGAGACCCAACACTGATTGTATATCCCCAGGGTCTCTGAAGGACCTGGGGACTTGGTGTTGGGGTTGTATTGTTTTGCAATTGGTCACAGAGACATAGATAGGACACCATCATGCTGAGAATAGGCAGATTCCACACACAGCTCTGAATCAGCCTACACCTAGGCAGACCATGTGCTGCCCTGGACAGATCAGCCGTGTGGTAACCGCATCTCCCAGGGAAGCCCACAGGAGCCTCAGCGGTCAGGGCTGCGGCTTCTCCACTCAGAACAGTCAACAGCTGAGACTTCAGGGTAAAGCAAGGGCTCCATCCCCGTGGTCTCCAGTTTTAGAGCAGAGCCCATGGGGGCTGCTGCAGCAGGGCTGGGTACCAGATGCTCAGCAGAGGGAA
>NC_022015.1:36793747-36807217 GCF_000317375.1 Microtus ochrogaster
AGTCCAACAAGGCTGAAAATACATGGGATGTTTAGCAGTGTGCTCCTGCTCCCCTATAACCTATTTTAAGAGACGATAGGACAGGGGCTGCTCAAGCCATGAGAGCAGGCGAGGAACATGCATGCTGTATAAGAGAGCTCCCTCCCTATCTTACTAGCATGGCATCTTCTTCCATGTTACACCACTATAAGGGGTTGGCTTCTGGTCATGTTAGCCCCATGGAGCCCACCAGACCCACAGATAAGGTCTAGTTGAACGCAGCCAGGCCCCTACCAGCCTACTTGGCTGGAAATGGGATTTCAATGGAATGGTGGCCTCACTGCCTTTCCTGAGAAGCATGACCTGTGTGCATGCACCAGGCAGTGGGAGGGTCCCGCCACTCACCCCCTGGCCCACCTCTATGTACCCCAGGGCTCCAGTTTGACGTTTTCAGAGTTGCCCATGATTCCTCCTTAATCCCACATTGTTCATGTGTCGCCAAAGGATTTTTAAGGCTCAGGGAGGTCACGTGGCCAGTCACTCATTTTCCAATGATCCTTATAACTAAAACCTGGGCATCTAAGGAAGCAGCTCCCCTCAGCCTTGGGAGGGAAGAAAGATGCCTGTCCTTAGACAGGAGGCCTCGTGGCCTTGCCCACTGCACTGACTTCTTGCAGACTAAGGGTATGCCATATATTCCATTCACACTGGGACTGCAGACAGCCCTGACAGCCAGAATCCATCTCCTTATGTCCATCAGTGGTGGTAAAGCTCAGAGAGATTGGGTGCCTTCCCAAGGCTGCACAGACACCCCTGCCCTCCTCAGGAGGCAACCAAACTTTAATCCCTGTCCTTAGGAGAGCTTGCTTGGGAGCCTGCTCCCCACTGCATCTCCGCCTTGTTACCACTAGATGGCAGCCTGTGGGTGCAGAAGCCAAAAAGAGACCTTGGCCAGCCTGACTTCGGAGAGGCCCAGTGGGAAGACATTCAGGGGGAGAAGCACCTAGTCTTGTCAGCTACATCCGGGCCCGTGATCATACTGCTGCATTTGTAGTCCAGTCTTGGCTGGGAATATACCAGGAGGGACCCCGGCTTTGTTTGGGGTCTCCCTGTGTGTCAGGGATGCTGAGGAAATGGGTAGTCTGCAGGCAATGAGGACAGAGGGGTCAGCAGGGATGCCTAGCTGCCTTTGTAGCACAGAAAACAAACTTCCAGGGGTTTCATCTCTTCTGGATGCTTCTGCAATATGGGACAAGTGTGTGTCTACACAGCCCTTCCCAGCCAACTTCCTCCCAGGTTTATCCCTGGAGCAGCCCAGTCTGGGCCTCTGTAGTGGCAAGGCTCAGCCAACCTGAATGGGTACCCAGATTCAAATCCATCCTTAGCCTCAGCCTTCATGCATGGGCAACATATCCTCTCAGTGCCTCTGTTTCCTCACACACAGAACTACCAGGTTCACTTGTTAGCATCAACTGAGCAGGCAAGAGAGGTTGCAGTGCCCCCATACTGGCTTGTTGGTAGTGGTTGTCAATCGAGGTGACTGAGTTGTTTGTGTGTGCCATTGAACTTGGTGTTTATACATAGGGTACGTGCAGAGCATTTCAAGAGATGGTTGTTCCCCGGCATCCTCGGGGGATAGGCTCAGGACCCCAGGGAACCAAATCCACAGATGCCCAAGTCTCCCGTGGGAAATGGCCTGCTGCTTGTATATGTGCTGCACAGCCTTCCCATACATTGTGAGTCAGCTTTCCACACTGTGTATCACCTAACACTGTGCTGTACTGGCTTGTGTCAGGGTATGCAGGCCCATGTGCACACAGAGGCCAGAGTAACCAACATTAGGTAGTTTCCTCAATCCCTCTCCACCTCCTGTGTTAAGACAGGGTCTCTCCCTGAGCCTGGACCCACTGTTTCCACTAGACAGGCTAGCCAGCCAGCCTCTGAGATCAACCTGTTGCTCCTTCCTAGGGCTGGGATTCTAGGCACGTGCTATCATGTCTGGCTTATTATGTGGATGATGAGGATATGAATTGAGGTCCTCATGCTTGTGCTTCATCCCCGCCCTGCACCATGTCGTTCAGGGAAGATTCACAAAGAAAAAATTCTCTTTGTTCAGTTTGTCCACAGCATTTTGGATGAAAAACCTATGGGTATCCAGGGATGGCTGCAATTCAAATGTGTTACTGCTGTTACCAGTGATGATGATGATGATGATTTATCTTGTTTTTAGCTCACCCTCAGAGTTGCTGTCACTCTGGGATTAGTAGTGTGTCCTTGAGACCCAAATGTCCCCATAGTCAGTGTCTCTCCACATCCAAGGATGTGTTCGTTCTCAAGGTACACATTGGTATTGCCAGCCTTAGTAACCAAATCTGTGAGCAACAGGCTGTGTCTCAGGGGTCCCACTGGTTGGGCACATGGATCTTAGCTCCACTGTTCTCATTAGTCCTTGCTATTCACATCATCCCTGGGCTGGAGATTCAGAACCTGTGCTTTACCTGCAGGAACCTGTGTCCTGCTCTGGCTCTCCAGGACCTCAGCAGGAGACCTGTGACCAGGTGCACCACTGTGGCTACCAGGGATTTCCCCAGCATGTGTTCTGTGACCCTGGGTAGAATCTCATTTTCCTTCATTTGTTTATAGATTAGTTTATATCCTTTGGACTAGACAGACCTCAACTAATGATTTCTCTTTAATTTTACGGATGACACGGAGGCAATAGGCACTCAGCCTTGTGAGTCCTGAGCTAGTGACGTGGGAAAAGTATGAACTTCTGCAATTCAGGGCAGGGCGGTGAATGCAGCTCCCAGTGGGTCCTTGGTTGCGGAGGCACAGGCCACCCTGCAGTGTGCTATGTGACTTTGATGGGAGATGCCAGAAGTCAAGTGCTCAGTGTACTTTCAGCTTAAGAAATTTCAACTTAAAAGAGGTCGGTTGGGACGTGAAGCTGCTGGGCTGTTACGTACAGCATCATCTGTGCTGAATCAACCTTGCATTCCTGGCATAAACTGTGCGTGGCTGTAATGTCACACATTACCCCCTTTCTGTATTGATGGTTTTCAAAATCCTAGGATTTTGGTGAGAATTTCTGTATTTAGTTTCAAGAAAGTTATAGCATTTTTTTCTTTTCTGTTTTTGAGCAGGCTTCTGCCATGCGGCCCAGGCTAGCCCCAGAGTCGGCTCCTGCCATGCAGCCCAGGCTAGCCTCAGAGTCGGCTCCTGCCATGCTGCCCAGGCTAGCCCCAGAGTCACAAGCCTCGAGTCTTAGCCCCTCACAGTCTTCACTTTTCTTATGTTTCTGTCTGCCTGGGTATCAAAGCAGTGCCATGTGTTGTTACTTTTCTCATTGCTGTAACCAAATATTGACAAAGAGTAACTTAAAGAAGGGTGGGTTTCTTTTAGCTTACTGTTCAAGAGACACAGTCCAACAAGGCTGAAAATACATGGGATGTTTAGCAGAATCCACCAGGAAAGATGCAGATGAAGAAGCCTTTTTTGGTGGTTCTTACACAACAGCTTCAGTACAGTGTTGGGGAACATAAGGCCCTTTGTGCTATGTCTTTCTTCAGGCGGGAGTTTTAAACATCTGTAACTTTTGAAGATTCAATCTGTAACAACTGAAATGATCAAATTTATCCAAACAGAGTTGCTTGAAGCATGGTCTGTCCTTTGGATTTGCTTATTTTGTGTATAGATGCATGTGGAGGTTAGATGACAGCTTGTAGGAGTTGGTCCTCACCTTCCACCATGTGCTTCCCAGCTACTGTACCCAGATGTCAAGCTTGGCGGCAGGCGCCATTACCCACTGAGCCACCTCGCCAGCTGGTCGCCTTGTACTTTGTTCCTTATCATTTCTGAGTTATTTTTTATTTATTATTGTTGTGTATATGTGCACGTGTGGTGGTCAGAGGGGAACTTTGTGAAAATCTGTTCCCTTCCCCATCCTTACCTGGCTCCAGCAATTGAACTCGGGCCCTCAGGTTTGCATCATCAGACAGCAAGGAGTCTCTCCACGGTTATGCTCAGGACCGTCAGTCACCTCCTCATTTGATTCCAGGCACAACCTCCAGGCAGCATGATGAGACAGTCAAATGTTTCTTAGAAAACTAAGCACCCAGACTCTCTTGAGTCCCTCTCTGATTCTATCGCGCGTGTTTCTCCTTGGCTCTGCCAGCAGTCTCCAGAGGCGTCAGACATCACCTTGGCAGGCTGCCTGCTTTGACCTCCCCACTCTAGCCAAAAGGGCATTATTCTACTTTCACTTCTGTTACTGGATCAAATAGCCTGACCAAAACAAAAACAAGAGCTACTGAGGAGGAAAGGGTTTATATGACTTACAGTCCTAGGTCATCATTGTGAGGAAGTCAAGGCAGGAATTCAAACAACCAGTTGCATCATGTCCACAGTCAAAAGCAGAGAAAATATGCATCCTTGCTTGCTTCTCTAAGCTAGATTTCTCTACTCTCATGCAGTTCTGCAGGCCTCTGCCTACAGTGGTCTGGGTTAACTAACAATGAAGGCAACCCCACCCACCCACACAGACACACCCGAAGGTTAATCTGATCCAGGCAATCCCTCTCTCAGGAGATTCTCTGTTGTGTCAGGTTGACAGAGATAACCATCTCAGACCCCATATTCAGAGTCTCAGCCCTGGGGACTTGCTGTGCTGGTGGCCATACTATTGCAGCATCTCATGGGGGGTGGATGTGGTGTGAACACACCACTATCCAGCCATTCTGTTCCTCTCTGTTTCTCTCACTTTTCTAACCAAGAGATGGAGTGGGTGGTAAGGTAACACCAGGCTACTTCCACTTAGGATTTGTCTAGTGATCCTGCTCCTTCCCCTTTCCCATTCTGCATTTGCCTCTGATGGTTATTGGCATCTTCTGTGCTGGGCATGGTGCTGGGTGACCAAGATAGACAGGTGGTGAGCAGTACTGGGGTGCATGCCAGCAATGGAGCTCTGTATCTGCAGCCATCACAGGCTAGCAGGGCACTGGGGAGAATAAGAGATTGGCAGAACCAATTCAGGCGTGGACACTTCTGAGAAGATGAGCCCCATGGAGAGGCATGCATGGGCAAGGGTGGGTTCCTTCTGGGCTCTGGGGTCATGACTCTTTGCTCCTGGCTATCCTGACAGTGGGACTCGAGGAAATCCTGGAAAGAATTTGGCACGTGCCCTTGTGACTTAGCCTGTGCCTGTGGTCACCACTCACAGGCTCTGCAGTTATGTCCCATGGAGCCTGGTGTTCTGCTCTGAGTTGGCATGATTGTTGCCGCATTTCACAGAGGAACACTATGGGAGTCAGCTTGCAGGCAGCCAGTTAGGAGGCCAAGGCATCCTGCATGCATCCTTTAGCCATCTCCTCTCTCACTGTGATTTACTGCCTGGAGCCAACAGGAGCAGGGAGAGTAGCTGGCTGCACTCTGTTGACCCTCAGAGAAAGTCAGGTGGCAAGCAAGGAGGATCCCTCCGCATCAAGGAGCTCCCTGCAGCAAGGGAGCTGGAGAGGGAGGGGCTGCAGCTGGACAGTGTGGAACCACCTCACATGTCACCACGTGTCCCTAGTATGATGTCTAAAGTGGGGTTTTAGGAATACAGACTGGCTTTCGTTGTTGCAAATTCAGAGTTCTAAGCTAGAGGCTGCTATAGACTTTTCTGGCAAGCAAAGCAGGGGGTTTCCAAGATCAGACACCTTCTCTACTGCTGACCTTGGCCCATGACCTTGAGCTCATCACTGAGCCTCTCTCTGCTCATCTGTAAAACAGATGAAGGACCTGGATCTGTGGACATTAGAATTC
The DNA here is from genome assembly GCF_000317375.1 of Microtus ochrogaster. Classification (NCBI taxonomy): domain Eukaryota; kingdom Metazoa; phylum Chordata; class Mammalia; order Rodentia; family Cricetidae; genus Microtus; species Microtus ochrogaster. Next base: position 36,799,529 of record NC_022015.1, read on the forward strand.
AGTAAAAGGCCCTTGGGCAGGTGATTTAAAACAGCATGCAAATGTATTATTTGCTGTGTTTTCATGGTACGGCTATAATATAGTCAAGTTTCTACCTGGAGAAAGTCAGGCACAGGACAGACATAGCTGTGGTCAGCTGCATGGTGGGGGACCCTGCTCTGGAGTCCTACTGGGAGACGGGACTAAAGCCTTTGTAGTGAAGAAGGTGAATGCTCAGCTCAGAGAAGCTGGGTACATGAGGGAGGACAGGAGGATGAAGTGTGATGGGGCTAAGACTTGGGTCTCTAACACCGTGCAACAGCCATGGTTGTCCCGAGGAGGTATCTTACTGAAGAATACAGGGCAGGAGGTGCAGCCAGAAGGACCCCACGTGGAGGAGCCCCTGCCTGCTATAGGGCCGCATGGACAGTGTGGTAGCTGGAAGGATGGGCTCACAAGTCTACTAAGTAAAGTGTTTGAGGACCTCTCTGTTCCTTAATTGCTGGATAACACAGGAGTCTCCAGTGGCCAGTGAAGAAAATGACTGTGCATGAGGGGGCATGATGACATAAGACTCTGAACGAGTGGAATTGACCCCACATCCTGAGGGCCAGGTGTGAAAATGCCACACCCCCTTGAGTGGCTCTGGTGAGGTTCTTTCAGCCTCTTGGCTCCTGGAGGATCCTGGTGTCCTCAGACTTATGGCTGTATTACTCAGCCTCCTGCCTCGGCGCTCACCTGACCTTCCGTTCTGTTCATGAGCCCCTCTTTCTTCTAGAAGGATGCCTACTGTTGTTCTTTAGGGTCATCCTACTTGATCCTGAGTGCTCTCAGCTCAGGATCCCTTATTTACCCGTGCCTATGAAGAGATGTCTTCTCATGTACGGACCCATGGGAAGGTTCTGAGGACGAGGATGTGCAGAGGCCAGAACCATGAAGAGCCTCTCCTTAGTAGAGCCTCAGGTAACACCATGAGGACACTGCAGAATGGAGGGGACCATGTCAGAGCCTCAGGCTCCAGAGAAGGTCATAGGAGAGAGGTGAACTGGAGTCAGGCTGGAATCTGTGTTCCTACACGTGGTCTTAGGGTAGTCACACTCTTATAGGTGTGTGATAGGCTCCACTGTGTTTGTGGACAAACTCTGTCCAGTTTGCCTCCCCATCTGCACATGGGCACCAAACACAGAATTTAGGGGTGAGCGAGAGATCCCTGAGGCCTCAAGCTGAAGATTCTGCCAGCTCGTAACAGGATAACCCTGGGGTCAGCTTGCTCTTGGTCTTCCCTCTATGGATGAAAAGGTGAACGTGGGTGTAGGAGGATGGCCTAGGTCAAGGTTTAGCAGCTGCAAGGGTCAGAGGCCATAACAGGCATGTAGGCATGTGCGTTGGGACTTGGCAAGTTCCCTGGGGCCAGAGAGAGCAACTGGGGCCATTGCTACAGCTCTTTGCAGATAAAAGGAAGATGTGGTGGAAGTGCATTCCCAAGCCAGCATAAACAGTGCTTGGTGGTCAGGAAATAAGGTAGCTGGGCAGGGTGTGTCATGGTCTGTGATGGTCTCTGGAGGGACGAGGGGTGACACACTGCACCCTTGATCCCGGTGTGCTGGTTGCTTTCCTTGTCACTGACAAGAAGTGATTCAAGGAAGGGAGAGTTATCCTGGCTCAAGTTTGAAGGGATACAGTCCATCGTGGCAGGGAAGGCATGGCGACAGTACACAGCCCCATGGCAAAGGGAGTATGAGGCTGCTTGTTCACACCTCAGATCAGGAAGCAGAGAGAGAACACTGATGCTCAGCTGACTGTCGCCTTTTTACTTTCAGTCTTCAAGTCGGGACTGTGCAAAGCAAGAGGGTGGGGGAAAAGCAGAGCCTGGAGATGGTAACTGCCCCAGTGTGTGGCATGATCTCAGTTTTGAAGGGTGTGTAGGAGCTCTCCAGGAGCGGTGCTACTCAGAGTATTGCAGACTGTCTGCTTTCCTGGCCACTGCAAGGATGTGGTGCAGCGACAGGCAGTGGCCTCGAGGGGAGGAATGTCAGAATGGCCACAGCCAGCACACCTTCCTGTAAAGTAGTTGCCTTGATCATGCTTTACGGATGAGGAGGTGGAGACTCAGCAAGGTGCAGCTGGACAAGGAGGAAGCCAGAGCAACATGCACTAATGCTTTCCCTATGAAGTTTTGGGGTCCCCACCCCAAAGCTCACATCCTAAAACCAAGGGAGGACTCCACGATCTGGAACCTCTTTGGCTTCTGCTCCTTTCTCTGTCTTTGTCAGTGTGTCTCCTCAGGACAGCTAGGTGACTCTGAGGATGGCTACTTACTGAGAATTCACAGGCAATGGGACCCAACACACACAGTAGGTTTTCTTAGTCTCTGTCCTCCCAAGGCTGCTGAGGTCATGATGGTGGGTGAGACAGAGAAAACATTATAAATCTGACAGGGGACAAGCCAACCCCAGTGGAGTTCTCAGAAAGCACCCGGGCAGATGCTCACAGTAGAAAGGTAGCACCTCTAGGAAAGGGAGGGGCTGCAATGTTAGAGAGAGTGGGTGCTCAGTGAAGAGTTGTGGAGTAGATGTGTGTGTGTGGATAGATGCAAAGAAATGAGTAGATGGATTGGGTAGATAAATACGTGGAATGGATAGATGAACGGGATAGATGGACGGGGAATGGATGAGATGGATGGACAGTTGAGTGGAATCAATGGCTAGATGGATGAATATATAGAATGAATGGGGTAGGTAGAAAGATGGACGCATGGACTGGGTAGATGGATGGATGGCACAGATGAAGTAGGTAACACCTTTCAGAACTTGAATCAGTCGAAAGGTGGAGGAAAGAGGAGTTTGGCCATTTACAGTGTACCAATATCTAAGATGGATGGATGGATAGATTAAAGAATTAATGAATGAATGGTGGGTGAATAAAGGGATGGATTGGAGGATGAATGAATGAATGGGTGGGTGGTTGGATGGATGGGTGAGAGGTTGGATGATTAGATGAATGATGAATGGGTAAGTGGATGGATGGATGGATGGATGGATGGGTGAATGAGTGGGTAGATGGCATGTAGATTTATGGGTGGATCTGTGGGTGAGAGAATGGATTAATGGATAGATGGGTGAGTTGATGGGTGAATAGATGGATGGATGAACAAATGGATGGGTCCATAGTATATGGATAGGTAGATGAACAGCTGGATATATGGATGGACGGTATATGGTTACATGGATTGTGGGTGGGTGGGTGGATGGATGGTAGATGGGTAGATTGATGGATAGGTAAATGGGTGGATAGATGGATGTATGGGTGGGTGGATTGGATGGATGGATGGATGGATGGATGGATGGATGGATGGATGGATGGATAGTGGGTAGGTAAGTGGATGGGTGAGTTTGGATGGATAGATGGATAGAGGGTGGGTGGATAGATTAATGGACAAGTGGATGAATACATAGTAGATGGCAAGATGGGTGGAAGAGTGGTTCAATGGGTAGTAAATTGGTAGATAGACGGATGAATGGATGGCTGGGTGGGTGGGTGGATAGATGAGTGGTAAATTGGTAGATGGGTAGAAGGATGGATGGATAGATGAATGGATGGATAGATAATGGTAACCTCATTCCTTCCCCTTTGTGTCCCTCAAAACGGTTTCAATTTCCATCCATCTCCACGCTTGGATGGCACTTGACCACAGCTGCAGCTCCTCAAGGGGCAGCTTCCCAGGGTGCCTCAGCATGCTCCCATCTTCCTCTGGAGACCGGGCTGGCTTTGGATGCCAGAACTTGATCCGGAAGGGGCCGGCCAAAGGCCCTGTTCCTTGGCACTCTGCTGCCGGGTGTGCTGGCTGCAGTTTTCCTCCACCACCCTGCCGTAGGAGGCTGCAGCTCCCAATTAAACTGTTTCAGTGACAAAGACCCAGGGTAATCGTGTGATTAAAAATAACCAGGGCTGATGCCACTCGCTGGAGCCTATCAGCTGAGGGTGGGGGCGAGGAGGAGGAGAAGGATGCTTCCATCCCTGCTCCTCTGATGGCATTGCCATAGGGGCGGAGTGGTCTCACTTTTGTTTACAGCAGAAGGAAGGAGATGTAGAAAGGACCACTAAGCTTCGGGGACTAAAGGCAGATCGGAAGTCCTTTCACGAAGTTGAAATCCACTATGACACAGTGGAATGAAGGAGACTGGGGTGGTGTTCAGCGCACACCTACTGCACACATCGCTGGGCTCTCCCCTGGGTCATCATAGGAACCTGTGATTTACTGTTCATTCACAGCAGTGTGGTCTATGACTCACCCTTCACTCAGCATGCACTGAACACTGTCAGTGTGCCAGGCACCATTCTAGATACTGAAAGAAGAGAGAATCAGACACAAGTCCTACCACCATGGAGACCCCACTCTAGTGAGCGGGGGATCGCCTAGAGTTTCTACCAGCACAGAGTTGAGCTGTCACTCTGTCCCCTGGCTCTCTCCCACCAAGTACATGTTAGCTGCCTGAATCCAGTGTCCCCTGAATGAGAGCCACTATAAAGTGACAACCCATGACTGAGGGTGGGACATTTGGTGAATCCTTAACACATTGAGAATGTCCTTACCAGACTGAGGTCATACCTGGGACCAACTTTCTCTTGCCTAGAGAAGCCCAGCCCCCTGATGCTGATGATTAGGTGGCTGAATCTCCCACTGAACCACCTTTGTGATCTGCCAGTCAGAGGGACCTCACTGACTCACTGCAGGACCTCAGAGGCCCTGAAGGGTGTTAAACAATGAATGGGCTTCCGGCTTCTAGCAGCTGCCTGACCCTGGACAGGAGGTGATGAAATCGCATTATATATCTGTCAACTCCTCCTCCCTTCGTCAGGGGTGTGGCTTTGGCAAGGTGAGATCCACTGATCAGCTGGGGTTCTGTCTCAGGGGGCTACATTGCTCCCCTGCAGAAGACCGAAGTTCAGACTCTGCCATTCTCTGTGGCTCCATGGCTATGCTATAATGGTAGGAGTTTCTTAACTGCCCAGAATGAAATAGAACAGACACCAACTCCAGAACTTCCGTGTGGGACTCCATGTCCCCTTCCTGGGGGAATGGGGGAACACTGAGATAGTTCACCTGCTCCCCTCACTCAGGGTTGCCACATAGGCAGCCATTTCTGTGTCGATTTGACCCTGCTATGTCCCTTCCTGTGGCTCAGATGTTGCCCTGGGTCAGGACTGAGCTTCAGACCTTTCTTGCAACTGTAGGATGTGTGAGCATCCTTGACGTCACCCTGGTCGTGCTCTGTCACCCAGAGGCTCATGCAGAGATGGCTCAGCACCGAGAAGGGACAGCCCAGTCATCTCATGGACTTCTCGCCCCCGCAGCCACCTTGTGAACCACTGTTCACGCTTGTGGCCGTGGCCTGGAGCTGAGTCCAAAGTGCAGCCTTGGGTGTTACCTTCAGGAATGCCAATCACTTCCTTTTAGACACGGTCTCTCACTAGCCTAGGGCCCAGCTATTCGGTGAGGCTGACTGGTAAACCTCGGGATCCTCTTGTCTCTGCTTCCCCCGCACCAGGATGGTAAACACGTGCCACCTCACCTGGCATTTTTATGTGGATTCTGAACATCAAACTTGGGTTCTCAGGCTTACAAGTCAAGCCCATCACTGACTGAGCTGTCTCCCCAGCCTCTAGCTGAGCGCAGATGTGCCTTGGCCTGTAGCTATCTCCAGGGCAACGCATACTGCCCTACCCCCCACCCCATTCCCCATGGTGCTCAAAATACCTCTGCCACCACTGCATAGCCATATCTCAGTTCTTACAGAATTCTTCCTTCCCCTTGGGCCCAGGGATGGCCTCAGTGTAACTCCTGGGACCCAGTGAATGGCCATCATCCCTCTGCCCAAGTCCTGTTTGGAGCATCCTTTGTGGGCAGGAGTGGGGTGACAGCCAGAGGAGGACTATACCTGTGTCCTCCCCGATCCACCTGCCTCAGCGAGGACACAGTAGACGGGCTCCTGGTCTGTGCCACGTGGGAAGCCCATCTGAGGCTCACCCTCCTTCTGGGCTGGATAAACACCTCCAGACTGCCCCTCCTGGTTCCTGGGCAGCTCACCCTCCTGCTGGGCTTGACAAACACCTCCAGACCACCACTCCTGGTCCCTGGGCAGGTACCCCTCTCCATCAGTAAATCACTTACATTGTTGGCTTCTCTTACCAATTAACAATTTGAGGTTTCTGGCACCTACTTGGAAGTATTGGACGCCAAGGCAATCCCTTCTCACTTGGCAGACATGCCACTGGGTGCCTCACAATAGCCAGGGCGGCACGGCCTCCAGCCCTTGATCTTAGTGTCCTGTTTCCCACACCCCACCTCTATCCCCAACAGCAAGTCCAACTCTTATTGGTGTGTCTCTCTCTTCTTTCTGCCCACCCCTGGACTGAGCCTGACTGTGGGGTCCCCAGCTTGTGATACACCCTACCAAGCTGGGCCCAGCAATAGCACTGAGTTACCCCCAGAGCTGGGGGCTTAGGGGAGCCACCTTACCTACCTCAAGGTACTCACTCCCTTTCTAGGTCGATCTCTCTCTCTGCACATGTGCACACATACACAAACGTAAACACACACACTTATTTTCATGTGTGGTAAGAGCCCCACATCTTCCTCGTTCTTTCTCCTAACCTCTCTCCCCAGACCCCATAGTCTTCTCTCCCAACAATCTTAAGTGAGGCTCTGTGTGCCCCAGTTCACCTGGTCAGCCTCCCCTGTCTCCTAGGTTAGAGCTACCCAGACCTCACCCTTAAAGGGCAGAACATGGCTGTTTCAGCCCTTGTAACCACCTGCATATAAAGCCGCTTCCTCTAATCAGAAGCACAGAGGACACACCAGTGAATGTGGCTTCCCTTTACCAATAAGACTTTATTGATGATGTAGAAAGGGACAGAGATGAGGCACCTCACACTAATTATTAGTAGCTATTATCACTGTAGTGACGATTCCACCTTTGGACCTTTCTCCTCTGCCCACTGAACTCCTACTCATCCTACAAGACCCCACTATGAGAGCCCACACCTCATGCTTCCAGTCAAGCTCCCATGCTTTCCATTCCTGGAACTCCCAGAGAGCCTCATGTCTCCCGACCCAGATGAGCCCACTCAGTTGTGATGAACGTCTCTGTATGTCTGTCTACCCCCTCTTGCCTTCCTCCTAGCTTAGTCACCTCTCTTTCAGTGACGTCTGACAGAGTCAACTCCGGAGCCACTCATTCAGCAGAAACTGCCAGACACTGAACCTGGAAACATAGCCGGGAGCCAGATGATACCATGGGGCACTGATCAGTGCTGGGAGGGAGAAACTGCTGCTGGGGAGTGGAGGGCTATACACAGCGCAATCAAAGACCCGGAGAAAGTGCGGATTTGGGTGGATATGGGCTGGGATAGCCAGGTAGTAAGAGCAGTGAGACCAAAGGTTGGCAAGGGGACAAGGGCGACATGAGACTGATGCCTGTTGTGTCTGCAGGGCAGAGGTCCACATCACAGAGCCCGTGGCTTGAGAGGCACATGCATGGAGACAAAAGACATGCCAACAGAGGACTTGAGGAGTTAGTGTTTGATAAATTGGTGTGTGCTGTCTCACTGTGTGCGTAGAGCTTTGGGGACTCATTCTGACCCAGGAGTTCTGTGCACTGTAAAACACTAGCTAACATGAACCTCCTCCCCCTCCCCTCCTCCCCCCTC
>NC_022015.1:36807317-36854260 GCF_000317375.1 Microtus ochrogaster
CCCTCCCCCTCCCCCTCCCCCTCCTCCTCCTCCTCCTCTCTGGAGCCTCTGTGGTCTCTCTGGGCATCAGTACCCAGGCCTCACAGCACCTGTCTTGGGTGGACACCTGTTGGGACAAGGAAACCAAGGTGTAGAGGGCACGAATCCCTGGGTTGAGGTCTTACAGCCATGCAGGACCAGCAGGCTCAGAGCCTTGGCCTCCCATCCCTGGCGTCTGCCGGCTCCGTTGCTGTTTTACTTTCCCTGAGTTACGAGTCAGCTACCAGCAGAATCGATCAGCGTGTTGTGGTGCCCAAGCTAGGCAGCGGAATCCTGCGCACTCCCTCACAGTCTTCACCACTGTCTAGTTTCAGAACCTCTTGGCATCTCAGAAGGGGACCTGGTCCAGGTTGATGGTCCCTGCCTCTGCCTCTACCCTGTCTCCAGGGCTGCAGGTGTCCTGTAGGGTCTTGACAGTGAGTGGCCCTTTTGTCACTTCCTCCTCTAAATGGATGTGTTTAAGGCTCACCTTTCGTTACTTGTGACCCAATGGGTTTAATTAGAGTTTCCCATCTTACCCAAAGTGTGAGGCTTCTTACCAACATCCCTCCATCCAGAGCCCCATCTCCCACCAAGGGGCCATTTGACCTCACCTCTAGAGACAGGTCTTACTTCGTGACCAGCTCATGCAGCCAGTGTGGAGTGAGAAGTACCTAGGACTAAGTTTCGCTTACAAAGCAGAACATGGTCCCCTCCTAGTCCCAGAGAGGCCCCGCCCACAGTGTGTGGTTCTCACAGTTTGTCACTACTCATTTCCCTGGGTAGACATGAGTTCTATTCACCCAGAAGTCACGCTGGGCTCTTCTCTGGGGTCTCTGGGGTCCTGGCATTGGCTGAGAACACTCCTGAGAATCCTGAGTTGATTGACAGTGACATCTACCATCCTGTGATCTGTGACAGATCAGGGTGTGATCTGTCCACTCACCCCAAAGGAAGGTCACAGGCTCCTGTAAGGATACTGCAAAATCCTGCTTATGATGGAGAGACAGGGCCCGCCCATGTCCTCTGTGAGCAGAGGAGGCTGGGTGTTGACTGGGCTCCTCTAAAACCCGATAGATCCCAAAGCTCTGCTCTGTCTCCATGGAGATCATACACAGAGCAAGGGAGATGCAGGCCTGCATACTTGCCTGCCCTGCCCTGGCATGGACTGCTTGGTTCATTAACATTCATTTAAAGCATTTGTAGCATGGGACAGTAAACAGGAGAAGGGCTTGTGCTGAACCTGTGAATTGGTGAGAAGTGTCAGCGTGCAACAGTCAGAAAAGCCCTGTTTCCTTGGCCTTGATGCATCGTGGTTTCTTTCAGTGTGTACACATGTGTGCACGTGAAACCTTGAACAGTCAGCCCCCAGACACTGGAAAGGGGGAGTTTGTGCCACCACCTCCCTATCACAGGACCTTGGGAGGCTGTTTGTCCTCAGTGATGACTCGGGGGTGTACTAACATACTTGGGCCTGGGTCACTGACCTTACCTGTTCCCAATGTGGGAGGCAGAACAAGCAGGGGTGGCTTTCCTCCTACAAAGGCACAATGGTGGCCGAGAGTGGACACCAAGAAAGAGAAGGGAAGGGACTCTTAACACTGTCTTACGTTTCTGGCTGCTGTGACACAACTTGAGTAATTTTGATGCGCAGTTCCAGGTATAGTCACCTGTGTATGCACACACCACAGGGGTGCACAGTCACTCAAGAGGCGTCACTGAGCTAAAGGCCATTGTGAGGACAAGGGGTAGTCTTGTTTTTTTGGGTGTCAGTGAGGAAGGGCACAGTTTCTGTAGCTCAAGGACCCCACTGTTCACCATTCTCTCTTCATGATCTCTCACTCCCCACATATGCTGTGTCCTCACTTGCTCACTGGCTGGCCCATAAGGACTGAGAGAAAAAGTAGGTGTAACGGTGCTGTTGTCATGACCACTTGTCACATCCTGTCTACATCCCTAGCCAACACCACCCCCAAACCCCAGATTCTACTTTCATAGGTTAAGTCAATCAAAGGTGGAGAATATTTGTTTAAGTAAGCTCAGTGGTACACACCTGCAATCCTGCACTCAGGAGACTGAGACAGAAGGATTGTTACTTGTTTGAGGGTAACCTAGACTATACAGAGAAACCAAGTTTCAAAAAAACCAAAAGAGGGCAGAGGAAAAGCTGACTTGGCAAAATGCTTTCCTTGCAAGGAGGGGTGGGCAGCAGCCTTGTAAAAAAAGCCATGCCTCCAACCCCAATGTGGGGAAGCAGAGACAGGAGGACCACTAGGGTCCTCTGGCCAGCTAGTCTGTCTGGATCAGTATTCTGCAGGCCAGGGAGACATTATGTCTCAAAAGATAAAGTTGGGATCTAGGGAGGTGGGGTTGCAGGCTGGAGAGTAGTTCAGCACTTAAGAGCACTTGCTGTTCTTTCGGAGGACCAGAGTTCAGTTCCTAGCACCCACATCAGGCAGCTCACAACCACATGTAGTTTCATCTATGAGGGATCGAATACAGACACCCATAAACATGTGGGTTACACACAGACGTGGACATGCACACACATACACAAGTGTAATAATATATCTTTAAAAAATAATAAGATGGAAGACTGAGGAATGACAACTCCCAGCCTCCACATGTGCTCACACACACATGCACATACATGCCTGTGTGCATGCACACACACACATGCACAATTATACATAATTCACAAAATGAAATTTTTGAAAAACCATATCTGCATTAAATACGTCCACATTTCTCTTTCTTGTTGTTCCTAAACGGAGTGGCACATAGTTATCGTCTGTCATGTTCAGTGTGTTAGGCATTTCGAGTCATCAGATGTGATTTGATTCATAGAGGATGAGAGCAGGGCCTGTGCCAATACTACACCATCTGCATATTTCAGAGTCCTGGGTCCTTGCAGACACGGGGACAGCGCTATATGTTAATTATCGTGTTCTGGCGTCTTCTTAGACAGTGACTTCTGGTGGGATGCGGGGAATGTGGACAGTGCCCACTGTCATCTTTGTTCCAAAAAGAGCCTGGTAGAGGCTGTGGGCTCTTCCATCCCTGTGAGACACAGGCATGTTCCCCCAGGAACTGTCTCTTTGGGCACCACAGGCTGGCAAGCCCTGGCTCTGTATGATGCCAGCCCTAATCTCCAAGGTGAGTCTAAGCTGCCACTCTCAGCATTTAGGAGTCCCCAAGTATCTCCAGGTGACTCATGGGAAGCATGACACACAACCACTGCAGCTGGGTTAAATGTTGCTGGCTCGGGGGGTGTTAGTGGCATTTATGAATATCATAGGGAAACATTTGCTCACGCGCAGAGAAAATCACTCCAGCTAGTATTCGTTGCCTGACTTATCTTTGCCTGTTTCAGTTGCCTAATCATATAAATGTGCACATGGAAACAAAGCCACACTAATGGGTTTCAGAGTGAGCTACACTGAGCTAGGAAAGATATGGTATTAACTGTTATTCTGAGACAGAGGGTCATGTAACCTCAGTTAACCTTGAACTTGCTATCTAGCCAAGGCTGGTCTTGAACTACTCTTGCCTCTGCTTTCTCGGTGCTGGGATGGCAGGCATGAGCCATCACACTCATCTCTTGAGTCTCCCATCTATGAAAGGTCATGGCACATAGCAGTATCGTAGTTTCCATACTTCTGTACTGAAGCATATGTGTGTGTGCACCTGTGTGCATGCTATGTGTTTTCACAGATGCATGTGAAAACCAAGGTTATCCTCAGATATTCCCCTGGTGCTGTCTTCTTTTCAGTTTTTTTTTTTTTTTTTTGAGACAGTGTCTCTCACTGGCTGACCTAGAACTCTCCAAGTAGTCTGGGTTGTTTGACCAGCAAGAACCAAGGATCGTCCTGTCTCCACCTACCCAGCATGAGCCACCACGCCCAGCTTCTTTATCTGGGCTCTGTTTTAGGGATCAAACTCCATCCTGTGCTTGTGTGGCAAGGCAAGGGCTTTCCTGGCTGAGCCACCTGCCATCCCTGCAGCGGAATCATGATGCGAGCTTGTCTTCTGATCTCAGAGACTGTGGCAAGTCTCTCTTACCTCATCGTCTCTCAGGTCCTCTCTACATCGTGGTGATGTGGACAGAAGCTTGCCACTGCCATCCATGGTTCTCATCTTTGCTCTTTAATTGGTTTCAGACCTGAGAGAAGCATCCATTCCCAATGCGGGCAGGTAGCAGCACTGACTCCTGAGTCATTGTGAGTTCTGCTGCCCCTAAGTTGTTGATGGACACAAAGTGGCCTAGCTGCCACTGTCTGCCAGCACAAGAGGCCCCAGTATGCACTGGGTCCCAGGCCTAGGGTCATGCCCTGCTGGGTAGTTGAAGAAGCCATGCATGCAGACAGACAGCTAGCTGTTTATACTCAGCAGAAAACACCACATCACACACATTCACTGTGCACACAATTTACCGGAAGTAGAACTTGAGGTGAACTACCAGGCGGCTAGGGAGGCAAGAGTTAGGTATGCTAGGGAGCACCTTCACCGTGGAAAGAGACCCAGGTGACCAGGAGTACTGATGAGGAACACAGGGGACTAGGAAGATCGGCTTTGGTTTGCAGAGATGCTGAAGCCTGGGCTACACTGGTGGAGGTGTGAGGACAGGGGCCCCAGACTGGGACTGGGTGGGGAAGGTGGGGAGGCAAGAAAAACTGTGAGTCTAGGACTTGTCTCCAAAGAAGAATTCTCAATCCCAACCTCTCATCTCTCTCTACCCAGCTGTACATGTGTGTGTGTGTGTGTGTGTGTGTGTGTGTGTGTGTGTGTATCTTTACATTTATAAGAGTGTGTGTACAGATGTGTATGCACAGAAGTGCATGTGACTTTATCTCTGCATTTGCAAGAGTGTGCATATATTTGTGCGCTTTTCCTGAGTGTGTGTATGTGTCCCCACACTCATTGGCACATGCTGTCCTATGTGTGCTTGAGTGATTAGAGACACCAACTGCTCTTACCTTCTCCAGCCACCCTCCTCAGGAGCTCTCAGAGTCCGCCGAGATCGTGGGTGTAATGGCTGGGTGGAGTTCAGCTGTTCTGTTCCCAGCATGTTTGAGGCTTGCCCAGCTTAGCAAGCCCTCTGTGCCTTCCACACACTCAGGCTGCTTATTCTCCTGGTCTCTGGGAAGGAGCCCTTTCTCGTCCCTGCTTTGTTGCTGATGGAGGAGTCCTAGGGGCTAACAATTCCATTAATCACCTTCTAATCTGGAAGTAGCCAACCTCAAAGCAGGGACTTAAATATAGTTGGCCGTGATTATAGAACATCAGGCGAGCTCTTCACTGTTCCTAGCAGTATCTGTCTGAATGTGGGGAGACAGACAGACAGAGACCTCTGAGACATGTCTACTTTTGTGATAAAGAGCCTGTGTTTTTGTCAACTTGCAGTGACCTATAAACCACTTGAGAGGAGAGACCCACTTAAGAAATTGTCTAGATCAGGCTGGTCTGTGGACATTTCTCTGGAAGATTGTCTTGATTAATTAACCTAGCCCACTATAGGTGACACCGTTCCCTGGGGAAGGGGTCCTGGTTGTATACGAATGAAAGAATCCAGTTGCACACAGGCAGGGTTCTGCATCTCTCTCTTTGATCTTGACTGCGGATGGGATGTGATCACTTATTTCAGTTTCCCCTTGACTTCCCGGGGTGGTAGTCTGCGTCCTCAAAGTATAAACCAAATGCTTTCCTCCCCTAAATTGCTTTTGGTTAGGATTCTTTGTCATAGCAGCAGAAAAAAACTAGAACACAGTCCTACACCCGCAGGGACAGTAGCACTGTGTTTATCACTGGTTCTATAGTTTATAAAGCCTGTTAGGACACTGGGTAGGTGTTTACAGATGTACCCAAGGCTGTAGCAGAGTCCTTGTGTCCTTGGTTCCCGCCATGTGGAGCTGGCATTAATACTCCTGGTCCACTGGTCCTGAAGCAGGGTTTGTATTTACCCACCCGTCACTGGTAGATGGCGAAGCTGAGTCCCTGAGTTGAGACACTTGCCCAGAGACACCAGACAGGGATCAGACGGCAGCCTATCATCTTTGGCAACTCCTCAGTCACTACTCCTGGCCTCTTAAACAGCCTCACTTGGGAGACCTCAAGAAATCATGGAAGGTAGAGACTCCACCATGTACGCCCCTGAGCCCCTTACCTTCCTGATGAGAAAGGGCGTCTCCAAGGACACGAGCCTTAAGCTGTGCAGTTGAAGACTTCGAGGATCACATGTGCCCGCTGTGCAGGGCGGGCCTGGAGAGGGAAGGCAGAGCTTCCGTGGAAACCCTGGCTATTTTTACCCCTGTCTCTCCGGCTTCTGCCTCCCACTAGAATCTCAGTGAGCGGTTGTGGCAGCAGCCCCCTGGGTCCCTCGCGTGCCAGGCACAGGCTATTTTTATGACCCTCCAATTTCCCACAGATCATTTCAGACCACAGGGGCAGGGTGGGGAAGAAAGGGGTCCAGAGAGTTAGGAAGTCTGTGGGAGGGGGCCTGCACCCTCTATTAAACTACAGAGGACAGGATTAAGGGATAGCTCGGGATAAGCCAGGCCTCCCAAGTAGAAGGGAACCCATTGCCATATAAAGCTATAACAACAAGTGTGGCCTCACTGTCTGTACCCAGCATCCCCCTGAGCTGGCCAAAACACCAGGATTCTAGTCCTGAGTCCAGCCTTAACTGGTTGGGTAACCTAACTCCTCTGGGCCCAATTTTTTCATCTTTCTCTTTATAGAACTTCTAGACCTGCATGGTGGGCAAACAAGAAGCAAATTCTGCCACCAACTCTACAAAGTCCCCACTGGTCGTCTGTGCCTGGCAAGTGCAGGGAGCAGGTTCTAAGACCTCTGCACAGGCCCTGGAGACAGATAATACCAAAGTTAGACTTTCCCCAGTGCCTACAGTACTCCTGGTGTCTGCTGATGCACTTTCTGTATCTCATGCCTGTACCACCCCATCTTATGGACAACTCGATTTTACACACATTGAACAAGTCAAGACAGTTGGAGATGTGCCCAAGGTCACACAGGTGGAGACTGGGACGTGACCCTCCCCACCCACTCAGCCTCTCCAGGGGTAGAAGGACACTTGATGAACATTTCTTTCCCACCCTTTTCTAACTCACCTGCAGCTCAGGACGTAGAGGCTGAACAGCAAGCTCCTTTACAGCCATCTTTTGAAAATGGGAGGCCAGGTATGGTGGCACATACCTGCTATCCCAGCACTCAGGAGGCTGCCTAGTGGGGCCAGCCTGGGCTACATAGCTAAACCTTCTGTCTCCAAAAATAAGCATAATAAGATTTTTTTAATTATCAAGTTAAGAGGAAAAAATGACAGATGGCAAATGGAAGAAGGTTCTCTGCCCTCTTATGGGACTTCAGTCTTTGGGGATGGAAGGAGTGGGAAATCACTTATAACATGGCCAGCTCACCTCCTACCCCGAGCCCCAGCCCCCTGCTCTGCCTCTGAGCTCTAACCTGGTGTTCGCCCACCAGGATCCTTCAGGCTGAAGTTGCAGCATATCGAATGTGCCCCAGATCTGCCACCCATGTGTTAGCAGAAGTCCCGAGGACCTGGAAGGGTACACTGTCCCTGAGACCCAGGCCTCCTCTTTGGTGTCAGCTCCATGAGGTGATGTGGCTGCTACCTTGCTGTCCACTGCACAGAAAGCAGGAAAACTGCCAGGGTGGAGAAAATGCTGTGTTCCAAAATGAGAAAGCAATTACTCAGGACAAGGACGGCCACTGCCTGTAAGTGACACCTCTGGCCCCTGCTAATAGTGGTTGAATCATTTTCCTCTCCCTGCTAATGGCGTGCGTAATTGCACTGGTTTTTCAGGCGTCCTTCACCCGTACTTATTTAGACTAGTGACTGATGCGTTGCCATGGAAACCGGCACTAGGAGAAAAAAAGTCCCCGGTACAGTGAGGAAGTGGAAGGATGCAGCTCCAGTCTGCAGCTACAACTTGTGTCAAAGAACCGAATTTTCAGCCGATCCCGATTTTCCATCTTCAAAAGTCAAATCCGTGAACCTCCTCGTGGCTTAAACTCTCTGTGGTTGTCTTTCTCAGTCCTGTGATCTATTCTTATTTTTCCTCCTCTTCTCCTTAAATTCTGAACATAGAAGACTGCAACTTTTTTTTTAACTCCTTGCTGGATTAACAGAGAATAGTAAGTGTGGCCGGCCCGGAGGACTCTCCACATGGACCCAGAGGAGGAAGAGGCGAGGGACCGGTCTGAGTGAGATGGTCATACCCAGGTTAGGAACGATGGCTGAGAACTCCCGCTTCAAGAAGAGAGTTCATTTTGGAGGTATGGTGCCACCTCCCCAGCCTGCTTGGGGTTGGCCGACGTGAGTGTCTTTGTTCTCTGCTGGAGTAGCAGGGACAGTAGACTCTGGTGCTTCTGCCGCTCGGTGAGATGGTAGCGTGTGTGGTGTAGGCAGCAGGCTGATCAGTCTATACTTTGTGTGTCTTAGAATGTGGTGGTCCTGGTGCCTAGGTTCCTCAAGGCCATTGTTTCCTTTATGGCTTTTCTCCTACTTCAGATTAGAGAAAAACAAAGGCGGCAGGCAGATCACCCAGGATGCTGGCGTCTATGGCTGAGAATCCCAAGGTCCTATTTGTATCTCTGTCTCTCTGAGCACCGGTGGGTTTTGGAGTCCGACACCAGTATCTCTTCATAGCGAGATGCTATGCCGAGGGGATTGACTGCATGATGAGTTGTGGATGATGGCATCAGTGGCTCGGAATCACTGCAAAGTGTCCAAGAAGTCCCCCAAGCCCAGACAGGGATGTGTGCTCCCCTCGGTGCAGGCTGCCCTTCTTTAGAGAAAGCGTGGCCAGTTTGGCTTCTGTTATTGTTCTTTAAGCAAGTAGATTCCCTGCCCCTCTGGTGGTGTGGTGATAGAAAGGAAAAAGAAACAGGAGCTGATAGGAGCTTTTGCCTTGCTGGGGTTCAAGCCCACTCCGGGATGGGACCTGGTCAAATAGGCATCTCACCCCCACCCCTGGATTATCACTTTGAGGTTGCAAAGATAAATGTGAGTTGCCAAGATTCTTGTGACCGCAGGCTCCAGTTCTCACTGTGTGGCAGCCCTGGGTTCTGTCTGCCCTGTGGAGTTTGTGCCTCTGGGCAGAGGCTACAATGTTGGTAACTGGTAGGGAAGGAGGGCTTGGGAGTCTGCTCTCTGCCCGTTAAGGTCATGGCCAGGGTGAGTCTGTGTGTTTTCTGTTTCTGTTTGGACTGCCTAACCCTCACCGAAGGCCACCCTCATAAGGGGTGGGCTCTGATGCCCTGTGATCCTGGGCTCTGCTTAGCCCAGGTGTGGATGCTGAAGCTCCAATCTGCAGAGTCCTGGCTCCCTCCCACAGGAGGCAGCAGCTTCCTCCTGCTCAACAGGTCTCCCTTCTCGGTGCCCTAGTTCCCAAGCCTCAGCTGCCGGTGTCCTTAAAAAAGATTAAAAAGCTAAAAGGATCCTCCCGCCTCCAGTCGGATCCCAAATTTATATCCAAGCTCTACTCCTCCAACCTGTGAGCCCATAGGCCTTGGACCTCACCTCCAGGAGCCTTCTCTCGGGGTGATGGAGCCCGCCAGGGTTCAGGGAGGGCTTGTCCACCAGGCTGCTCTGCTAAAGGCAGTACTAATTAGTATCTGTTTTATTTGAGAACTTCTGTTTCCCTGGGGGCAGAGGCCAATTGTGAAGTAAGACCCAAGACCAGATGCTAGAGGAGCAGGCATCGGCTAGAGGCTACGTGCTTGGGCACACAAAATGGGGTCCAGTCCACATGACTTGGCATGACAGAGCATGGAAGCGTCTGCTGCCTTGGAGACAACAGCTAGGTTGACCCTGGGACAGGAAAGTCTTGTCCCACCCCACACTTTTGTGAGTCCCCTCCCCTCCCATTGTAGATCAATGGTAGGCTGCTGAGACCTGAGGCAAGGGTTTTACACACACACACACACACACACACACACACACACACCTCTGCCTCTCCTCTAAACCACGTGCTCCTAGAACACCAGAGAGGCCACCTTGGCAGGACACGCCCAACCAAGCTAATCAGCTGCGTGCAAATCATGCCCAATTCATCCATTTACTGTAATTTCCGTTCAAACTGCCGGTTTGGCTCTATGGATTGGGTGTGCAGGCTTGCACAGAGCCTCTTGGGTTGCTTTTTCTTTCTTTTCCAAACATTCTAATTACTATAGAGCAGAAACAACCCCACCGACAGCCAACAGCTTTATTCATTTGTTCGACCAATTCAGGAGGGTGGGCACTGGGCAGCGTCCCCAGAAACTACTACCCCCCTCCCCCACAGTGTCCTTAGTTCCCCTCAGCCAAAGAGCAGCAAAGAGGGCAGAGGTAGGCAAGAGAACAGCCATATAGCATCTCTGTGAGCACTCGGGGGTTATCGCCTGCACTCAGGAGGAGGGCGGAGGGAGACAGAGGCATAGATGCCTATGTAGCCTGAGATGAGTCCTGCACTTACAAAATGAAGAAAGCGAGGGTCATTGTGAACCCCTCTCTCCAAAGCCAAGGATGCCCACCTCTCCCTGTATCCTCATAAATCTTAAGCAACACTGTGGAAGTGTTACTTAAGGGAAATGGCTCGCTGTTCATATTTATCCTTTACCAATGCTGTAGGTGCCTTGGGGTGACCTTGACTCTTATGGTCAGGTCCATCTGGTTTTGATTCCCAGATCTGCCACACAGGAGGCAACCCTAGAGGTGATTGAGTGAGTCCTGCCCAGAAGCCTCCTGACAGAACAGGCTTACAACAGCTGTGTGGGTTCAACAGAATGTCCTGGGGAGCTCTGTCATTCCTCCTTCGGTCACAGGGTCGCTCCTCCTCGGAGCTTTACAATGGACACGTGACTTTTCTCCTGTCCTGCGGGTGTTAGTGGCTGAAAAGGCAGGGCGTGGCCATGTAGGCAGGAGTGCCTGTGACCGAGACTAGTGTGATCTTGGAGTCATACCGAGAAGTCAGAGGTCTTTGTGGTCTCCTCAAAGGAGGCCAGGAATCCCAGGTAGATGGCCATGGAGACCTGTGATGCCACTTGGGATTCTGATTCTGCGTCCTGCTTGTCCTCAGCATGCCCATCCTCACTGCAGTCGGGGAGAGGGAGGTACCACAAAGCTGCTGGGTCCTAAGAGGTGTTGTGGGACTAAGGGAAGCCTCACTCAGCAGACCCTGCTCCACCTTATTGGCCAAGTCCTTAGCTACTTCTGTTCTTGGCTTCTTAGTCCCGTGTGAAAGTGACTGCTGAATACCACAGCAGAGGGTGTGTACAGGAAGAAAGCCCAAAGCGTGGGGTGGGGTGGGGCGGGGCCTCTGATTCTATGAGGGGGAAACTGTGTAGAGCATCAGTGAAGATCCTGGACACTAGAATTTTGGGGACTGTCTTGGTGCCCTCGGTGGCTCAGTGAAGTATGATCAGTTCACACTTGGTCAAGTCAGGCCTGGGGCAGAGAAGAAGCTTGTGTTTCACACAAGGACAGTGTGTGTGACCTATGGTGACTGACGACAGGTGATGACTTTTAGCAGATTCCTGTCTCAGTGTCCCTTCTTAGCCCTCCCTCCCTGTCCTCTTTCTGAAGCCCCACCTTCCAGAGTACCCGAGAACTCTTTCTGTCATTACTGCAAGGAAAAAGGATTATATTCTGAACGTCTGAGTGGCACCAGCCGAGACACCTGGATAGGAAGTGGGGCAAACTCGGAGTTGAGCTTACTCATAATGACTCTCAGCGGAGGTAACTTGGTGTCCCTCGCAGCCACATCCGTCCCTCTGGGGGCAGAATCCCCGGAGCAGGGAATCTCCCATTGCCCCTCCTCTCCTAGTCTCACCACACCCACAGAGTAATGTCTCCAGTGCTTGATACATGGGGACCACAGCACATCCCACTGTGGAGGGAGCTGACAGTCCACTTCCCCGTAGGCTCTTCAGCGTGTGTGTGTGTGTGTGTGTGTGTGTGTGTGTGTGTGTGTGTGTGTGTGCACGCGCGTAGACACTAGCCCAAGAGAGGAGCCTTGACTGGCTAATTATGCCCCTCCCTCCCTGGCTTGGTACTTGGAGCTGGTGCTCTGTGTCCCCTCTTGTCTGTGCATGAGCTCTGATGCCTTGGGAGTCCTTGAGGGAGCAAGGGACAAGTTATACCCGGTAAAAATATCACCTTGTAAAGTGACAGCTTCCCGATGGTCCCTTAAGTCAGCATTCAGCTCATGTTCCATAAGATGCTCTCAGCTCTAGCGGATTCCCAGGAGAACTGAGAAGGAAACCACTTTGCTGGGGAACCACCTCTCTGAAGCGGTCTGTGTTTATTCAGGAGGGAAAGGCTGCTCACGTGCTGGCAACCTTCTTCTCTGGCTCTGGTTTTAGACTCTGGATTTGGCTCTGGCACAATGCCGGAGTGTTTGGTATCCATTCATTTATGTCCTGAAGATCTGCTGTTTCCCTGCCCTGGTGCCTATCTTGAGGTTCTGTGTGAGTGTGCGTGTGAATGTGCATGTGTGTGTGTGTGTGTGTGTGTGCGCGTGTGAGTGTGCGCGTGTGTGTGTGTGTGTGTGTGCGCGCAGCTGTACCTCCCTCTTTGCACTGGTGAGCTGAGGCCAGAGCTCAACTTCCTGTGTTGTTCCTCAGCTCTTGTCCACCTTATATTTTAAAGAAACCCTTTTTAAAGATTTATTTGTATTTTTAATTATGTATTGTGTGGGGACAGGGTATTCACACTAACGCTGGTGCCCTTAGAGGCCAGAGGTGTGGAATCCGCTGGATCTGGGGTTACAGGTGGCACCTGTTGAGAAAAACTCATGTCTTCCGGAAGAGCAGCAAGTGCTCTTTTAACCACTGAACCATTTCTCCAGACCCCACCTTGATTTTTAAAAATTTTTTAGTGTGTGTATGAGGTGTGTGTTATATGTGTTTGTGTGTGTTATGAGTGTGTCGTATGTGTATGGTATATATATGTATGATGTGTGTGTGAAATGCATGTCTGTGGTGTGTATGTAATATGTATGTTTGAGTGTGTTACGTTTGGTGTGTGTGTGGTGCATACTCATGTGTCACGGAGCACATGTGGACTTCAGAGGCCGACTTCCAGAAGTTGGTGGAAGAGCCTCTTGGTGTTTCTCCTATGCTGCATATGCCAGGCTAGCCGACTTGTGAACTTCACCTTCATCTCACGGGAGGGGTACAAATGGCTGCCGTGGCATCCGGGTCCTCAGGCCTGCCAGACTAGCACTGTCACTTGCTGATCCATCTTGCTGGCCCCATCCTCATTTTTTTTTTTTTTTGAGTTAGGGGTCTATCACTGGCCTGAAGCTAGCCAGTCAGACTAGACTAGCTGGCCAAAAAGCCCCAGAGCTCTGCCTGTCTCTGTCTAACTGCCAAGGGGATTGCATGGACGCACCAGTATGCCTAGTGTTTTTTAAGGTAGGCTCTGGGGATCAAACTCAGGTCTTCATGCTTGCACAGCAAATACTTTGCTGACTGACCTGTTCTCCAAGCCCAGACCATGAGGTTCTCCAAGAAGACTTGAACCTCTGCTTGCTGCTGGGTTCACAGCGAGGTGTCAGGGCTGGTCCAGGGAGGGAGGAACGTGTAGACACCACACACTACAGATGCATGCACACACCAGGGCAAAGTACAGTGCTCCTGGGAGCTGGAAATAAACACAGTGATTTCTCAGTTGTCTATTGGATCCATTTCCCACCACAGGGGAAACTTTGCCTGCTAGGGACCACTGTGATTGAGGGAAATGAGTGTTAGCCCCAGTGGGTAGGTGAAAACCCTCCAGGGCCTGCGCTCTTGGTACCTAGCAAGCCCTGTCAGCTAAAGGAGTCATCCCACAAAGGCTGCTGGGCATAGAGCAGACCATTTGGTCCATCAAAGATGTCATCCTATTCAATGAATAAAGGTTGGGTCCAGAGCATGGAGCCCAAGACCTGGTCCCTTTGTAGTAGTACAAGAAAACTCTGGTTTTAATGTGTTGTTTGATTGGTTTGGATATTTTATTTTTCTATGCGAATTCATGTTTTGCTCTGTGTATGCCTGTTGCCTGAAGAGGCCAGAAGAGGGCGTTGGATCCCCTGGAACTGGAGTTACAGAAGGTGGTGAGCCACCACGTGTTTGCTTGGAATGGAAGCCTAGTAGTCTGCCAGAACAACAAGTGCTTACCTGCCGAGCCATGTCTTCAGCTCCTGTCTTTTGAGATGGGATTTCATGCAGCCCAGGCCAACCCTGCACTCACCATATAGCCTCAACCTATAGCAATGGGAGGCAGAGAAGTAGCATTTGAACACAAACACTTCCTGGTCCCCAGAAGCTTTGGGTGTGCCGCTCCACATAGCTGAGGGGAGTTAATGGCACTGAGGAATCCGGTTGTTGCCTGTTAAACCCAAGGTCCCTGATTATCTGGATGGGTTCTGTGTGACCCCAACAGTCCTTAAAAAGAGAGAGTAGAGTTCAGAGTCTCTGTGATGAGATGAGAGAGACTAGACAGGCCATAGCGGCTCCAAGAAACAGTCTGTTTAAGTGCCTGGGGTAGGGGTGGGGGAGAAAGGCTACATCTGCAGAAATGTCTTTGAAAAGGGCTACAACCTAACTACATCTCACTGGTCACCCTGGAAGACCGAGCCAGAGGACTGTAGGAGGAGAAGTCTGTGTTGCCGCAGGCCCCCAAGTCTTCCCTCCATCGCTAGGTCAGTGTGGTACACAGTGCACTTGTGCAGTCTGACCACCTTGGCCTCATTTGTTTCTCTTCCCCTGCTATTTTGGTTCCTGGAACAGGCCTGCAACAAACTTAGGAGAGAGGCTTGTGCACAGAGTAGGTGCCCAGATCCTGTGTCATAATGTTTCCTTTCAAATCAGAGTTCTGTACCTACTGACTCTGGGTACTGAGGTCCTTGGACCTTGTCCCCTCATGATCAATCATTGTGACTGTCTGCTACCCAGAACACAGAATACACAGACTAATAAGGTGGACTCCAGTCTGTAAAACAGGATACCAGTTCCCAGCCTGGGACCCCTGCAGACCTGCTCAGCCCTAGGGAGCTCGGAGCTCTGGCCTGGCCTGGTGGCCGAGGGGGTGTGACCGTGCTGCTCCCATAGCTGTGTTTCTCCACTGGCAGTGCCTGGTTTTAGGAGAGAAAACTGTTTCGCCTTTGTCCTCAGTGCCCTCAGCCCTAATGTTCTAAGTTGGGTGAAAGATGTCGGATTTAGAACTGGCTGAGGAGCTAGGCATCCTGGCTTGTGCTTTTACTCTCAATGTGTTGAAGGCTGAGGCAGAAGGATTATCATTTGTTTGAGGTCATCATGGGCAATATAGTGAGTTGCTTGCCCTCCTGGGCTAGAGAATAAGACCTTGTGTCAAGAAAACAAAATCAATCAATAAATAAAACTTGCAGGAAATACGGGACCCTGGGCAAGGAGTTGGCTTCAGAGCATGGGTGTTCAAGGTCCAACAGCCTGGCCACATTGCCAGCCAGGAACCCTGAGCCTTTCGTAGGAGATCTGCACAGTTCCCTAAAATTCACAGGGTAAAACGTGTGTAGTGGGCTTGCTAGGTAAAAAGGTGGCACCATTCGAAAAATAGTCCTGGCATCATAGCCCGTGTGAGTGGGTCTCCATCCTTAAGCCGAGGCTGCACACAGCACTCTCTTGCTCTCACAGCCCATGTGAGTGGGTCTCCATCCTTCATCCGAGGCTGCACACGGCACTCTCTTGCTCTCACAGCCTGTGTGAGTGGGTCTCCATCCTTCAGCCGAGGCTACACATGGCACTCTCTTGCTCTTTTGCCACATGAGGAAGTCAGCTCTACCTTGTGAGCTCTGCAGCCTCCAGAATGGCCAGGTTAATTTCCATTCTTAATATACAAGCTGGCCTCAGGACTTTTGTTATAACAGCAGAAAGGAACTGAGTGGGGAGCTAAGACTGAGAACCAAGAGGACTGGTTGCCATGGCAAAGAGGGTGGAAATGGACAATATGCTCATCTCAGAAGGAGTTATGTATAGGAGGCATCTCTCGTGTTCCAGCCCTAGGTATACGTCCTAGAGTATACACAGTTCAGATGACTTCTTCGGAGTCTTTGGAAGCCATTGTCCCAGTGGCACCCCCAAGATCCGTCAGGGCCCCTCTCCCTTCTCCCTCCCAGGCCTCCATGCTCAGCAGCTACCAGCTTTCATGCCAGCCCCAAGTCCCCTGCGTATACCTGAACATTCCCCTATAGTTACTGACGGCCCCTTGATCCGTCAGCTCATGCAGGTCACAGGGACTCAGTTCTGCCTCCTTCATGGCTTTCTGCCTCTGTGTCGCCATCTGTGGAGTGGGATGGCAATAACCTCCCTGCCCTCCCACCCCTGGCTCACAGTGGGATTCTCCCGTGATAGACCACCAGCAATTGAAACCTTGTAAGCTACAGGGGCACGTGAATAATCCTGACACCTTGACAGGATCGAGAATCTTCTTGGAGGCGAGCCTCTGGGCATGCCTGTGTGTGAGCTTCTAAATTAGGTCAACTGAGCAGGGAAGAACCACCCTGAATGTGGGACTCACTGCCCCATGGGCTGGGGTCCAAGACTGGATCAAAAGGAGAGAGCAAGCTGACCACCAGCGTCCGTCGCTCTCTGCTTCCTGAGTGTGCACACACCAGGACCAGCTGCCCTCACACTTGTGCCGCCGTTCCTTCCCACCACGGTGGACTGTGTCCTTGAACTGTGGGCCAGAGTAAACGCTTCCTCTCCTAAGTCACGCCGTCAGGCCGTCAGGCATTTGTCATGGCGATGAGACCAGTAACTAATGCAGATACGTACTATCTCCCACCTGCCGTGCCCCACAGCTCGGCCACAGCTGTGGTACCCATGCTCGAAATTCACACTAACACCTGCTGGGCAAGATCATCCAACACCCAGCCTGAGAGGGTGAAGTGCCGATGGCCTCATGGCATAGATGAGAACTGTATAGAATCCATAGCTGTAGAACCCTGAATGCACTTCATCTCACATGAACTGGAAGCTAAGCAGGGCCAGGCCTGGTAAATACTTGGATGGGAGAGGAAAGCAGCCCGATGGTCCTGGGGTTGTTTTGTGCCATTATAAGCCAGGGAGCATCTGTATCTAGGCTGGGTCTGGATGTTAACATACAGGGCACCCAAGGAAGATGCTCAGCAGGCCTTCAGCTCACATCTGACCATTGTTCCCTCTGATGCCTCATTTTTCTGTGACTTCCTGCCGTGTCCTAGCTGGGTCAAATATGACCTCAAGAAAGTACTCATGGCGGGGCTGGAGTGATGCCTTGGGTTGAGAGCACTGGCTGCTCTTCCAGAGGTCCCAGGTTCAATTCCCAGTACCCACATAGCTCACAGCTATCTGTAACTCCAGTTCCAGGGGATCTGACACCCTCACACAGACAAAAATGTAGGCAGAACACCAATGTACATAAAATAAAAATAAATCAATTATTAAAAATAGAAATTACTCATGGACCCTCCTCCCATTGAGTGTCATTGAGGCCCACTTCCCTCCAAGAGAAGCAATAATACAAGCAAGCTACCTAGGCAGGGTCATGGGGCATCTTTCCTACTCAGACCAGCATGCCCCTGTGCTCCATGTTCCCCCAGGCACAGTGTGTGCATTTCCAGTTGAGCCTTTGTATTAAATTGTGTCAACAAGATGCTTAGCATCGCTCTCCACCTCTCTCATTGTTTCCATGCTTCCTGTCAATCAAAACAAGGGAAATTTGCCACCCAGCTCTGCTAGAAAGGAATTTACCCCCTCACAACATCACCCCTGACCCTCCAAGGGTTAGGAGGGTCAGCTCCCTCCATCAGGGCAGAAGAATTGTCTGCCTTTGAAGTTAGTCTTCCAGCCAGCATCCAGGGCTGTATACCAGGGTCTCCCTGTCATTATCACAGACATAGGAGCGACTTGTCCTGTGTGCCCAGTGCTCTCTGCCTGGCCATCTCTTGAGCAAAAACATAACTTAGAAATGTCAGCCACATGGCTACCACTGGGATTCTGGTTGAGGGGTGTGCTGCCCTCTGGGGGCATCAGGAAATGGGTGTATGGCTGCTGATTGTCACAAGAAACACCAAGGCAGCCATTCCTCTGCATCAACTGGGGGTTGCCTCCAGGACTCCCTCCCCCCAGATACAGAGCCCCCTGACACTCTAATTCCTTCGGTAGCTTGCTGCAGGCTGCTCGTGTAAGTCCCATCATCCTTCCACATCCCCCTCGCAGCACCCAGTGCAGAGTATGAGTCCCACAAACATTACTGCGCTGAGTTGTCTGGGGAAGTAAATACCAAGACAAGCCAGCCTGTTCACATCCAGTGCACATGCAGTCATTTCCACATATGGTCTTTCTGAATTTTCCATTTTATTAATTTTAGTTATGTCTGTGGGGCCATGTGCGAGTCAGTACAGGTAACTGTAGAAGCTAGAGACCTCGGTTCCCCCTGGAGCTGGAGTCACAGGCAGTTGTGAGCTACTTGGCATGGGTGCTGGTAACCAAAATCAGGTCCTCTGCAAGTCCAGCAAATACTCTGAGCTGCTGAGCCCTCTCTCCAGCCCTGACTTTTCAAATCTTTTCAGACTAAACTTAGCTTGGTAGGATTTGTGGGTGTGGAGCCATAGCTATGTGAGATCTGGTATAGTTAGGGACTGAAGGCAAGGGTATCCAAAGCCCTGCCGTGGCCAGAACAATCCATTCAGCAGCACTGTGGGATGCACGGCCCCACAATCAGAGCCCAACTCCTCGTGGAGTGTTTCTTCTTAAAGTGAGACTGACTGGAAGGAAATAGGAGTGTTGGGTGACATGGTTAAGAACAAAATACACTTCAGTCTGAGGGGCTCAGCTTGGGCCTGCAGGCCACTCAGGGCAGAACCCAAGGGGCAAGCAGGTCCTTCCAGGAGCTGGGACAGCAGGGCCGTGTCATAGCTTCCAAGAGTCTCGTGCACTCTGTGACTGTGCAATCCCTAATCCACACTCTGGCCTCCTCTTGCTGAAGTGTAGTGGTGGGTCCTCACCTGAGCAGGATGTCCAGGAGCTGAAGGTGTCCACACTGGTTTCAGGTCCCCAGAATGGTATTCTGTTGCTTGGGGGATATGAGAGTTTCTCAGCCCAGGCAGGAACAAGCCTGAGCTCATATGAGTCACAAAACCCTCTTGGGGGTAAGCCAGACACACCAAAGTGGGTTTCTAGACAAACAGCAGTGGCCAAGGGGCCTGACTGGCATCTCTGATCAGGACTTTGGAAGGATGGGTGCAGAAGTGTCTGTACCTTTTTCTCGCTGTATGCTTGCATTGTGGACTCTGCTGTGGACCGTGTTAGAGATGGGGAAACTGAGGCTCCTGGGAGGACCTTTCCTGCTTCGATCAGAATACCAGGAAAGAATGGAGGTTCAGGTTTGTCTTGACTGTCTCAGGGGTAGGGGTGTGGCTCAGTGATGGAAGGCTGATCTAACACATGTGAGACCTTAGAATCCATCCGCATTGTTGCAATGAAGAAGGGGGAAGAGAGGAGCGGGGAGAAGGAAAGGGAGAGGAGAGGAGTAGGGAGGATTGTCTCATGTGCCTCGTAGCATCTGTCTGTCCACTGGTCTCCCGTGGGGTAGGGACCATCCTAGGGAATATGTCCGTGGTGTGAAGGGCTTTATATCCTTCTGACCCTTCAGGACACTCCTACTGGTCCTGGAGAAAGTCCCCCTTCTTGTTCCCTTTTCCAGAAAGGCACTCTACAATGGGAGGCCACAGAGTCTCCCAGGATGCCCCACCCTGGCTTCCTTGCCAAGCTGCAGGCACCTCCTCCTGGCTGCTTTGCATAAGGGGCTATTTTAACTACTGACAATCGGAGGCTGTCATGAAATCTGTCGCTGCCTTCCACACGTCCCAAGGGGTGTATGAAATGGAATTTCTAGAGATTCCCCTCCCCCCTTTTCCATGTCGATTTTTTTCCAAGTGGCATTTTTAGGGCATATCAGCTTAAATGCTGCCTTGTGGGGAGGGCTCACAACCACCTCCTGTGAGAGGGGATCCCCAATTAACCTGGGATGTGTGCCATGAGAGATTAAACCACCCAGAGCATCCACTCACGCAAGCATCTTGTTCTCTAGGTGAGGCAGGAGCACCCAGAGGCCTGTGAGAATGTTCCTCCCGGTCACTGCCTTGGCCAGGACTGGAATTGGAGGTTCCCCAGTACAGATGGGCTCTTTACACTATGCTAGCGGCCTCTGGGAGGCACTAACTTAGCATTTTCTGTTAAGCCTTAAGCCCATCAGAGCCAGGATCAAGCAGATGGAGGTACCAATTTTCCAATGTTCGTTCGTGTACCAGAGATACTGGGTACCCACGTGGTCAGGTTGTCATAGGAGCCAGAGATCTGTTGGCACAGTGAAGTCAGAACTGGGGAAAGGAGGTGTTAGCAAATGCAAAGGCCCTGAGATGCAAATCGGCTTGTATTCTAGGAGCAAAGAGGAAGGGGCAGTAACAGGGGATAAGGATGCAAAAATGGGCAGGGCCAATAGCATCACTGGGTTCATATTCCTCCAGAATCACTAGGGACCACAGATGATGGGTAGAACAAATCATGAGGAAACAGGGAGGCAGGAAGCTACTTCACCAGCCCAAGCCATAGAAGGTGATCTCTTGGACCAGGTTAATGATGAGTTCTGAACTCTGGGGCGCTACAGATATTTCGGAAGAGCCACTATATGAAGAGCCCTGTGCTGGATGAGAAAGTAGAACTAGTCTTGACTTTTAGAAGTTGCTATACAGTTAAGGAAGTAAATAGTTTCCTCTTGATTAGCTAGCTTGTCTGTCCCCTTTTTATCACCCACAAATGGGCCTTCCTTTTAGTCAAAGGCATGTGCACCATATTGTGCATGTGGAACACCCAGGTGTATACACATGTGTGTGCAGGCACCCTTGTGTGCACATTTGGGAACCAACGGAAATGCTAAGCATTCTCTATCAGTCTCTACCCTGCTGATTTTTTCATTGAACATGGAGCTCTCCATTTTCTTCTATGCAGGCTGGTCCATAAACTACAAAAATCTACCTGTCTTGTCCCCATTCACTGCTGGGGTTACAGGCATGTGTGGCTACGCCAGCCTTACATGGTTGCTGGGGATCTAAACTCAGGCTTGTCCCCCTCCTCACCCCCATACTGTGTTCTGCTCCTGTGTGTCAGAACACACTCCTTTTCTCTACTAGGCTATTTTCTGCTTTTCCCCTGGTGAGTCTCAGCTTCATCCTGCTGAGGTCCTACTCAGTATATGTCCTGGTGTTGTCAGGTCTATGCTGTACAGATCTGTCAGGACTCTGGTGCTGGTGAGAGATGGAGGGCTGTATAGGGCTGGAGCCCAGAGTGGAAAGAATGTCCTGTCTTGTGCTATTGAAAAGACCACATGTGTCTGTTTCAGCCAGCCTTCCCTGGGTGACGCTGTGCAACAAGCATCCCACAGTCTTAGGCATGGAACAGCAAAGATGGTTCACATTCTTGCCAAATGTCTGTCTTATGTGCACACTGTCTCTGGGAGTCCCTGGACTGAAAGCAGTAATTTCCTTAATGTGGGCTCTGTGTTCATGGGCAGCAGTCCCACACGCTCTTGGGATAATGTTTGTGTAATGGAATACCACAGAGGCTTTGACATTGGCTAGAACTAATGACCGAGGTCCACCAAGGACTGGAGAGATGACTCAGTGGTTAAGAGCACTTGCTGCCTTTTCAGAGGACCCAAGCTCAGTTCCCAACATCCATGTACAGTGGCATACAAATGCATGCAAGTCCAAATCACAGGGGATCGTCTTCTGGTGTCTGGTGTCTGGTTCCTGCATGCATGCAGCATACACAGAAGTACGTGTTTTAAATATTAGAAAGAATTATATTGTATCAGAGTGTAGGCAGAGACTGCTCTTTCATTTCCTGACCGCTCAAACCTAAATAATCACACAGAAAATGTATTACTTACAACACTGTTTGCCTATTAGCTCGGGCTTCTTATTAAATCTTACATCTTAAATTAACCCATTTCTATTAATCTGTATATTGGCACTAAGCCGTGATTTACTGGTAAGTGTCAGGCAGGCATCTCCTTGACTCCACCTACTTTCTCTCTATATCTCTGTTCGGATTTCCTACCTGATTTTAACTCTACTAAACCATTGGCCAAAACAGCTTCTTTAGTAACCAATGGTAATAAAACACATTCATAGCATACAGAGGGGAACCCCATATCATAAGAGAGCTGAGAAATGTAAGGTGAGCACACACGCAGGTGAGGAACACAGAAAACTCCCGATAAATGGCTCTCAGGACCTTTCAGGCCTGGGACCTCTGCAGCAGCGCCCTGTGCCTTCTCCCCATACTCACAACTCACCACCTCATTCCACACACAATTCCACACACAGGCTTAGGGTCACCTCATAGGACTTATGGAGTCAGATACCAGCATAGGCCACATTTGGATATCCTCACAGGTTGGAGGTATGCCATAGCTTCTCAGATACCACTTTGCCAGGAATCCCACATGGCGAAAAGAAATGGCCAATTCTCCAAGGAGGAGGTATGGGCCAGAGAATCTGTGTTGGCACCATTCCATGGCTAGCTGCTCCCTTGTGGTCACTGCCTCCAGCCATTGTTACACTGGTGTACACTCCTGGTATATAAAGGTATTTCCCAACCCCTTCTGCTGTCAGCAAAGGGATCAGCACAGAAATGACACAGATGGGCTTGTATGTCAAAAGTAAGCTTGCGTGTTCAAAGTAAGAAGTTTCTGGGGCTCCAGCTGTGTTTTGTCTGTCTGTTCCTTTAGCTGCCCCTCCCTAGACCGTGCTGGCCTGCCTGTGAGCTTCATCTCATTAAGCCAGGCCACTCTTGGAGGCCTCAGAAGTAGACATCACAGCAGCGGGCAAGAACCTTGAACCAGTTGAGGTCACAGGGGGCCACACCAGGGTCCCATGCCAAGTGCTAATGCCCAAGACTAGAGACTGTGGTGGCCTCAGCTGCCCACGTGACTGGGATTGGAGAATGCGGGAGGATGAGGGAAGCCTGTGGCTGTCTTTGAGAGGCTCTGCAAGGTCTGCCAAGAGGAGACAGCAGGGCCTCCTGCCTGCTTAGGAAGCAGAGAGAAGCAGGGCTGCAGCCATGGCCTGGGTGGTGATGTGTCAGGTTCAGCTGAGCTGGTGCATCCCTGAAGTCCCAAGCAAGAGTAAGGATCCCAGTGTCCATCTGTCTTAGCCATCATCCCATATGTGCCGCAGGCCTCCTTCTCCTGACTGTTTGGGTGTGTCCTACTTGTACCCTGCATCTGCACCTGTGCACCCTGTGAGCTTTCAGAAGGGTTATAACACAGCGTATAGTACACAGCTGGTGAAGGGCAAATACTGGCTGTAACAAGACAGCCACTGTCACATGCAGGAAAGGGTCCTAAGAACCATCCAGCCCACTCATTTGTCCCAGGTCAAAGCTGAAGCTGAGTGAGGGTGTGTCCACCATGTGGCCATCTGGGTTTAGACAGCTGGATCGGAGGCTCACATTGCCTCTCATGGGTTGTGTGACTTTAGAAAGCCTGTGGAAGGTAGAAGTTCTGAATCTAAGGTATGAAATGTGATAGCTGTAGCCAAAGTGGCACACCCTTCCCATGTACTGTGTGTCCAACTGGCCTCACCTCCAACCACTCAGGTGCCTCTGTGTGAGTAGGACTGGTGCTGTCCCCGTGTCACAAGAGAAAAGACAAGACACACAGCCAGTGGGTGACAGAGCTGACCTTGGAATTCCACCATCTATCTTTAGAACCTCATGACCACACTGCTACTTCTGTAAGGTGGAGCCAGGGCATGGGCTGCCTGCTGGCTGTTATGTGAGGACCGAAGCAGGTGGAAGACCAGTGATAAAGATGCAGATCTAGCAAAGCACCTTGTCAGCAGATAGCAGCTAAGCAAATCTCCTACAGTGATGGGTGACTAGGGCATGATGGTGATGGTGGTGAGGGTGGTGGTGATGATGGTGGTAATGGTGGTGATGGTGGTGAGGGTGGTGGTGGTGATGATGGTGATGATGGTGGTCATGATGGTGGTGAGGGTGGTGGTGGTGATGATGGTGATGATGGTGGTCATGATGGTGGTGATGGTGGTGATGATGATGGTGGGGGTGATGGTGGTGATGATGGTGGTGGTGATGATGATGGTAATGATAGTGATGATGGTGGTGGTCATGGTGATGATGGTAATGGTGGTGATGGTGATGATGGTGATGGTGATGATGGTGGTGATGATAGTAATGGTGGCGGTGATGATGGCGATGATGAGGGTTATGATTATGATGGTGATGATGCTTATCCACATATATATTTACACACACACACATATACATTTACCTGTGCTCACATGCTCAAATACACACTCACATATATACCTGTATACACATTCTTTTCTTACCTACATATAAATATATGTGCACATGTATATAACACTTGTGTAAACACACATGAATACATGTACTTTCACACATGCATGTGTGTATATGCTCCCATACACCTGTACACATATGTTTAGCCACACAATGTGCAGTTTACACATATACATCTGTACTCACACGTGCTCATATGAACACATGCACACACCCACATAATATAGTCACCATAAGCCTGTACATACAAGCTCTCCTGTATACATGTACACATGTATTTATATATGCATGCATTGTACTCAGGCACACATGAACATGTATGCAGGAATGCACACATACACACATGCACATGTGCACTCACGTTCCGCTACACATTCCCTCTCTGCTCTTGGCCCTGTGCCCTCCAGCCCAGCCAAAGCCCTGCCCACTCTCAGCACCCACTGGTTTCCTAGACAACCAGCACAG
Organism: Microtus ochrogaster; assembly: GCF_000317375.1. Taxonomy (NCBI): domain Eukaryota; kingdom Metazoa; phylum Chordata; class Mammalia; order Rodentia; family Cricetidae; genus Microtus; species Microtus ochrogaster. The sequence continues at coordinate 36,832,206 of NC_022015.1, forward strand.
AACTGCCATTGGGATGGAGACAACCTGAGCAAGTCAGAGCAATACTCAGAATGAGCAGTCCTCGCACCATTGGTGGCTATGCTTTGCGTCCCACTTACCCTTTCCAGCCCTGACATACGTGTGATCTGAGCATGGATGTCCCAGGGATAGTCAGACCTCCCTGTGTCCCTTCACAGTGATCTAACCCCTGGACACCTCGCCCAGCCATAGAAGGCCAACATACCTGGGCTCCTTCACCTGCTCCTGGGGTCTGGCCATTTGTTCCTTGGGTCTCTTTCTAATCCCTGCCCTTAGGTCTCAAGGTCTGGCACTCGTAGACCTCAAAAAGAGTCAGGAGACCATCAGGGTCACATCTGGGCACCTTTGCTCTTGACATGAAGAGTGACACCAGCGTGCACAGCTTGGCTGTGTCCATCTCTAGCACAGTCATTGTTCCATGCTTTGAGTACTCACTCCAGTGCCCTGGACTGGGGTTATTTGCATGATGGGGCCTTTGGTTAGTTCAGAAAGCCCTGATGAGTGGGGAAGCCATGGCAAGACCTAGCAACATAGCAAGTCCCTGTCCAAAAAAAAAAGCAACCTTCTCACTGCTGAGCTGCTGGGGACTCTGCCTTACCCACAGGGGAGCCAGTGGTGAGACTGGGCAAGTCCAGACCACAAATCAGGAGGTCAATTCAGAGAAACAAGGTAATGCCCTGTCCTTGAGTCCTGAGGACAGCACAGGGTACATCCCTGACCCCCAGCCTACAGGCAGAGAAGGAAGGCACTCACTCCAGTGCTGACTTGAGCCTGAGTGACATGGGTGGGCATGCAATTTGGTCTTGGTGATGCCATCCATCGAGTTCACCCAGTCACCCCTCCCTCCCTGTGAACGGATGCCCACGGGTTATGCAGGATGGGATGGGGCTGTCGGAATTCAGGCAGTGGCAAGATAGGAGTGACAGGTGTAAACAGAGGATGGCAGCCCGTTCACTATCTTCTGTCAGCAGTCCAGCATTTCGCTTCTTAGCGTCCATCCTTTGTAGACACAGTGTGTTCTGGTTGCATGCTGTTGCTGTGCTAAAACTACTACCAAAAGCAACCTGAGGGTGTGTGATTATTTCATTTTAAATGTCTAGGTCACTGTGCATCCTTGAGGGAAATCAGGGCAGGAACTCAAGGCAAAGAAACCTGGAGTCCAACTTCTCACTATTGCATCCAGCATTACCTCTGACCAGACAACTCACTCACAGCCAAGGCTTTGCAGCAGAAACCCTGGAGGAAGCAGCCTGCTTGCTCACTCTCGGGTTCATGCTCAGCTAGCGATCTTATGCCAACTAGAACCACCTACCCTGGAAACGGTGCTGCCCACAGTTAACCTACACCAGTTAAGACAATCTCTTATAGACACGTCCACAGACCAACCTGATTAGGACGATTCCTCAGCCGAGATTCTCGGGGGTGATTCTCGGCTGTGCCACATTGATGGTTAATATTAAATCCGAGTGACCAATTTATATTCCTGACAACTTCACTTTGGGCCGTCAGTTTACTGTTTGATAGAGTACATTTCCTAAAACTTAAATTGTTTGTTTTGTTCGCAAAATGCCATTGCTTTCTTCTTTTCTTGTGAGGGGACATGCTGGCAATTGTTGGCACATTTTTGTTGATGGCCTTCATGCTGTGTGGCTTCAATACTAGACAAAGCAGTGGTTGATTAGAGATGTAGTGTACACAGCCTAACGTTTAACCTACCGAGATGCCTTAAACTTAAGTAAGATATTGCCCTATGAAGGGGCCCCCAGAAGGAGCAGGCCCTCAAAGGGTGACACAGTAAAGAGGCAGAGGTGTCTCTGAACTGCGTGTGCACCCCTCACTGGGTTTCCGTATTGGTATCTGACTGGGTACCCAGTGGCACTCACAGTGGGAGCCAGTACACAGAAGCACCTGGTGAGTGTCTGCAGAGAGAGTGGTAACCATCATGGCTGTAGGAATCACAGTAAGTGGGAGCCTTGCGTGTCTGTAAAAGGAAAAAGGATGGAGGGTGTGAGGACACAAGTATGAGCAAGCCCTAGGACCCCGGCTGCCCTGCTTGTCAGTGAAGGAAGGCCGCAGGAGCTGCTGGAACAAAGAAGCCCCAAAGTGCAGCCCAGTGTGACAGAAGTCTGATTTCTTTTCCCCTCATGTAGTATACAATGTATACTTCCACCCACTCTGACACACTGAGTCAGGCTGTGTGTTTGTGTGTGTGTGTGTGTGTGTGTGTGTGTGTGTGTGGTGTGTATTCATGTGGAGGTCATAGGTCAATATCTAGCATCTTCCTCAGTCACTCTCCACCTTACTCTTTGAAACAAGGCCTCTCACTGACCCTGAAGCTCTCCAATTAGGCCTGGCTGGCTAGTTAGCAAGAGCACCAGGGATCCCCTCCCTCCAGTGCCTCTGGGCTGGGATTTGCATACCTTTATGCCCGTCTCTTTACAGGGTGCTGGAAACCAATCTCAATTTCTGCTGCCTTTGTGCAGACATTTAGGTACCAGCTGTGCCTTGGGGCTCTTCATTTTATCTGTGAATGAGGCTTGAGACTTGAACTAGGAGACAGCAAAAGAAGAGAGGGATAGTGGAGGGGCTTAAGAGCCCAGCTTGGGAGCACCCCACTCCTAGAGAAGAATCGACCACTCAGCCACATCCACAGTGCTGGGGGAAGCTGGGAAATGCAGTTCTAGCTCCCACCTCAGTCATGCCTCCTTTAAGCCCAGGAGGGGATTCCTTGCTCTGTAAGAAGAGGGGTGCTTCTCTGCTCTGTAAGAAGTGGGGTGCTCTATCTCTTCCTCTAAGTATATACAGACCCGGGACCTCTCTCAGAAACCTGCACAGGGAGGGGTGAGTTAAAAAACAATGCTGACCTTGGAATGAGAGAGGAGAGAGACTGAAAAGAGACCCACCTGCCCTCCAGAGCTCAGGCCTTTGCTTCAAGCCATTTGCTCAGTTCCTCTCAAAGTTCAGGACTCGGAAGGAGGCAGGGCAGGGAATCTTGTCTGTGAGGGGAATACCTTGAAGCTCACTGAGCTCTGTGCTGCTTCCAGCATTTGCAGCTTTACAGCCCCCCCCCCAGCCCCATGCCATCTGCTAATCTAATTACAATAGTCATATCGTCTCCAGCGATCTTACATCTGAACCTGCTGAGTCAGGGAAGCAGGCTTAATGAGGAGCGTTAATCATGTGTGCTTAGTTTAGCCTTTTTTTGTTTAATGGAAAGCAACCGTCATCGGGATATTAATCCTGATCATGTCTCTCTAGGATAAGTCCATCATCGGAAATCTCTGAGATGAGAGGCCTGCCAGCCTGGGCACCACCATTTGGGCAAGCAGGTCTAGCAGATTCCACCTGAGGCGGCTGGAAGGCTCACACTCACGGTCCCTGCTCTGAAGAGCCTCACTTACCCTTTCATGCTAGGGCCCAGGAGTCCACCTGTGTTTTAGAGTGAGCTCTTTGCTCTATGGTCAACCCAGGGTTCCCAGCGTCCCCACATTTTGCAGACTTGGGCCCCCAAATCATCTTGTCTCCCCAGGTGTGTACCTATGCAGAGTGAGTGTCACCCTGCCAGGGGCAAGTCAGGTTGATCCAACCTTTTGCCCATTCAGTGTATGGGCTGTGGCTTTGCTGAATGGTGTCTCTCTTCCCTCTGCAGAAACCCGTGCTGACCGCAGCAAGAAACTCTTCCGGCATTACACAGTGGGCTCTTACGACAGCTTCGATGCTGCCAGGTAAGGCATGCGTCCGCCTTCTGGGGAACTCCAGCCTCCGGTGTTTCTGCATGCCTTGGGAAGAGGTGTCTGCTGTGCAGCTCGAGGACACCTTTGCTTTGTTGTTCATGTGTCGCCTCTGCTGGGGTTGTGTCGGCCAACCATTTACAAGAGAACCTGTCACAGACGGGGCCTGCATGCAGTTGCCTGTGGAGGAAGCCCCCGTGAGAGGGCAATGAACTTTAAGGAAGAGGGAGGGATGGCTTTATTGAGAAAAAACCAATTGAGATGGGATAGCAGGGCAGAGTTGGGGGCCGGAAGCAGAGTGATGGGCGTCCTCCAATGACTATTGAGTCTATCCCGGTTCTGGGCTTCCCCCTCACCTATGTGTGTCCATATTCTTGTGGTGCTTCCTGCCAACTGGAGTTTTGTTAAGGAAATCTTGCTCTTCTTAATGGGCAGGACCCCAAGTTGGCAGGTGTTCTAGGCTCACGGGGTTGGGAGTTTGTAGAAAGCTGCGTGTTTCCCATGGTATGGCAGCCACAGCATACAGGATGAAATCTTCCCACAGAAACCATGCTTGGACAACAACTGTTGCGAGAACCCCTGGATCTCTGTGTCTTGCCTCCCCACCTCTAAATGGAGCCAAAACTGGGACAGTGGCTCCACCAGCAGGCCAAGGTTGACAGCTTTTCTGTTGTTCAGGTAGCTTCCCTGTGCTTCAATCAGTTACAATGGTTCACATCCTGGGAGTGAAGTTCATCTGTCCCTTTCTCTGTCACAAGCCACAGTTCCATGACACACTGGGACAGAGATCTAAGGGAATGCCTGGTCTAGACAGGTTTGTCCTGGATGTAGGGATCAGGGATGCATGTGTGACTTGGGAAAGACAAAGTCGTACAGGTACATGATGACTGTCCCCCACAAGGGCCCTCAGGGCAGCCAACCATGAAACCGAGAGACTGAGAGGCTATCAGCTAGATCCCATCGGAGGAGGGCCACCACAGGAGGGCCCAGCACCCTGCACTGGGCTCCCTTTACTCTAGGGAATCTGGTGGTCAGTTCTTGCCTGTTTCTATAACTCCTGTCTCTTGCTGAGGGTTCTACCTGAGTCTGTTACTAGGACAAGAGTCCCCAGTGTGTGCTTTCCCATTTTGAGGTGCAGAGTTCAGCGAGGTTAGCACATTGACCAGAACCACCTCTGACCGGTTCTGAAGCCTGCCCACTATAAGGGAAGTCCCCAGCAGCAGTCATTCCCGTGGGTCCCTCCCCAGAGCTACTGGCAGCCATTTGTTTTTCTTCTGTGACTCAATCCACTGGAGTTTCATACAGATGCTGGCATTTTACCCGTTTGTGGATCCTTGGGTGATGTCTGCCATGATGAACGCCATGCCGTGGGCAATCCTGTCTGAACGTGTTTTCGGTTCTTTGAGTTGTGTGCTGAAGAACACAGTTGCTGTCTGATTTGGTATTCATACTGTCTGTCCTCAGTCACTCCCAGAAACAAGATAGACTAGGCTGGATGTGGTGGTACTTGGGTGTAATCCCAACATTCTGGAAGCTGAGACAGAAGGCTGATGAGTTCAAGGCCATCCTGATCTACTTAGTGAAACTGTCTCATAAAAAAGAGAGGAAAGAGCTCCAACAGGAGTCCCATGCCCTACCCTGACTCCTTCCATTGTCTCTATCCCTTTTTGTTGTTTCCTAGGAAACTGGGGATGGCATCCAGGACCTGGCATATGCTAGGCAAATGCTGGTCTTGCATTGATCTACACTCTAGTTTCCACTGCCCACCTCCCTGACCTTGGTGTCCACTGTGACCTATAACCTGGCCCTGTGAACAGGGAACTGTACACTGGAAAGGAAACTCAGGCCAGTGACTTCTGGGAAACCTGGCCAGTATGGACCCTTAAAATGTAGCCACAGTCAGCAGCAGTGGCCCATATGTCCATCTGACAAAGAAGGCCCAGGCAGAGCTGGTAGAGAGCTGGGGAAGACTGTCACCATGGCTACGTGAAGGGCTGTTTAGGCAGGGAGAGATGGGTCCTGTAGGGAGGGGGAACCCTAAGGCTCCAAGCAGTGACCACTTTTAGGTTGGGCTGTTGATGGAGCATGCCTGGGCCACAGAGCCATGCACAGGTGGTCTTGCTGTGTGCATAGCCATGCATACTCTGCTCCTTCGTCAGCCACCTCCCCGCAGAGCAGTGCCAGCACCTGACCTGGAAAGCAGAGAGGACAAGGTAGGGCTAGGGGCAGGGCCCCAGACAGAGGCACATCACGAAATTTCCATCAGGAGCAGACGCAGGTCATCTGGACAGAGCCACATGGGGTTTATGCAGCATTGCAACTATGGAGAGTAGTGCCAAGCTGGGACCAGCTAGCAGCTTCCAAGCCAAGGGCAGAAGATTCTAGATTAACGATTGGGTTGGACAAGCGGTGGGCCTCCCCTGACCTGCCATTTCAGATAAAAGAAACAAGAGTGACATCTGCACCATTCATCTGTCACCTCGCCAGCACCAGCCACCGTGTCTCATACCATCAGCAGCCTGGGAAAGCAAGGTCACTCAGAGCAGTAAAAAAATATGGAAACTGAATTAGGGGTCAAATAATGGGGTGAGTCCCCAGCCTCAGAAGCACTTAGGCCTGCGTGTGAGGCTGTGACAACTGGAGGTCAAGATATTTCTGCTCACAATGGCCCTCGGGTAAATGGGCCTGTGAGGAGAAGTCTTGGTGAAGATAGAATCCTTGCTGCCCAAAGCATCACTGGGAAGGAAAACCCTACTTCTGTGGCTGACAAAAGGCCATCAAGCTTGCTCATCCAGATGCAGGCAATAAGAAGGGAGCTGGCTTTGACCACGAAGGGACCTGCAAGGCAGGTAGACCCAGGAGTTTATGGGCGGAGAGGCAGAATGGTCTCCCATACCACAGAACCCCCAACAGCTACATGGCCCTGGTGGGTGGGGGCAGGAGAAGGACAGCCTAGCCATCACTCATTTGACTGAGCAGGCAGGAGCCGTCTGGGGAGGTGGGCAGCTGCAGTGCAGAGCGTACATCAGCTCATTAGGAAAGGCCAAAAGCACAACAGAAACCCAGCCACTGTCCCGCCCCACCGGCCAATTAGCTGGTCTGTGTGGTGTGGCTGTGGTCTGTGTGAGCGCCAACAGATGAGGCCGCGTGGCTGCAGATGCTAATGTAATTAAAGAAAATGGGATGGGAAGGAAGGCTCAATGGAGACATTTTCCGAATCAGTCGAAAGCCATCTCCCCTTCCCATCCCTTCGTGTGTCATGTTAGCCCAGAGGTTCAGCGCTGAAGAAATGAACGAGTAAAAAAAGCCGTTAGCACGTGTGTTCAGTTGCTCCAACTGATTCCTGCCGTATGCTTCTCTCCCCCCTGCAGGTAGAAGATTTAGATGAGAAGGATTTAGGAATAGACACAGTAGTCAGAGTCAGACAACCGAGGTCCTGGGGTCACCACTGTGCAGGACTTTGCAGGTATCTGAGGTCAGTGTTAAAAGCCAACTCAACACGAGGTGGCAGCTGCAAGTCCTCATTCTTCATTAATCAGGTCCCCGCCTCATCAGCATAGGACACCAGGAGGAGATACCTGGCCGGGCAGAGGAACCTCGGGGTTGTTATATGCTGAACAAGTTCCATTCATCTACCCATTTTTCCTACCACCCATCCACTCATGTATTCATCTGTACATACATACATACATACATGCACATACATACATACATACACCTATTCATCCATTCGCTATTCGTGCAGCTATTCATCTACCCATTTTTCCTACCACCCATCCACTCATGTATTCATCTGTACATACATACATACATACATGCACATACATACATACATACACCTATTCATCCATTCGCTATTCGTGCAGCTATTCATCTACCCACCCAGCTGTCCATCAGTCTAAGACCTGTTTGTTCATCTATCCATTAGCCATTCATCTGTATAACCCTGTGTCCATCTGTCCATCCATTCATTCATCTTCTGTTCATCTATCTGTCTCTACATCTACTCACTCTTCCTCTCTTCCATCCGTCTATCTAACCATCCGCTCAGGATGGTTAGATAACCATCATTCTACCTGTGCACCCATCCACCTACCTATCCATCCATCCGACCATCCTGCCATCTCCCCGTCCATCATCCATCCACCCATCTCCCCATCTATCCCTCTATCTACCCATCCATCAACTCACCCATTCATTCATCCGTTAACTCCATCCTCCCATCCCTCATCAGTCCATCCATCCACCCAGCCATAACTAGTCATCATTCATTCGCCCACCCACATTCATCCTTCCCATCGACCCTATTCATCTTCCATCTGTCTAACCAGCAGCGGCCAAGACTTGTTTATTCTGAGAGTTAAAGATTGTGAGGTCATGTGTGGGTTGATGGCTCAGTGGCTAAAGCACTTGCCATGCAGCGTGAGGACTGGAGTTCTGATCCCTAGATCAAAGGCACCAGGGTTGCCTGTAATCCTAACACTCAGGAGCAGAGATGGGATTTCCTACACAAGATGGCTCAGACATTAGTTGGAGCTGGAGGATTCTGGGCTCATCAAGAGAAATAAAGTCATTAATGGAGGCATCCAGTGTCAACTTTGAACCTCCACATATACATACACACATACACATTCATCATGCATACATTTGCCAACACACACGAACATGCATATACATGTATACATTCACATATAAATGCACACACACAAACAAAGAGATTTTTAAGTCAACAAGAGAAACTATCTTAGATCTATTACAAACAGTAGTACAGTGAATTCACTCAGTACACCGGGGAGTTGTCCCAGCTGTCAGTCAGTGCTCTGAGCAGACCGGCAGACCTTGAGCCCCAGAGCAAGCTGTGTGAGGCCAGAGCAAATATCCCTGAGGACAAACTTGGGGTGACTCCCAGAGGCTGAGGAGGAGCCAGCCATCCAGACAAGACTCAGAAACTGCAAAAACATTGAGGTTGATAGAGAACACAAGATGGCAAGGGGCAAGGAACACACAGAAGATGATGGCTTAGGAGCCCCAGGCTTTGGGGTGTCATCAGCACATTTAGTGGGGAGATACTGGAGCCCGTGTCACCTGGACCAACACAAGACAAGCAGAGGAGTGAATGGAGACCAGTGAGGAGACAGCCCTGTTGTCTGGGCCCCAGTTGTGTGCACTGGTAGAGGTGGGGACAGAGCAGAACGTGGATCTGAGGTGACAGCGGAATGAACAGAGCCCAGGGTGTGGGTGAGGGAAAGCAAGGTGGACCCATTCTCCAGGCTCTCTGAGGTTTTCCAGGGAGGAGCTAGTAAGGCAGCAGGTGGGCACCAGACCGGGGACTCGCTGGCAGCAAAGTCCTCATGGTCCCCACCACATAGCTACAACCTGCTTAGAAGGAACACCTTCAAGACCACATGCCAGGGCGAGCCACTTCCATTATCACTCCTTGGGAAGACCAATTTCCTCCTGGAGATTGATCTGGGAAGGCAGCGGATTGCACCTCTTCAACAGGTGACTGCCTGCTACCCAGAGTAACTTCTTTTCACGGCTTTCAAGTATCATTTGAATGTTTTTGAATTGGGAATAGAAAAGACGCACTTGGTAAATGAGATGATACGGTGCGAAGAACAGGTCCCTTCTCCCTCCATCCCACCCAGCTCAAGTTCTTCCCAGACAGAACCTCCCTCACTGGATTCCTGAGGCCCTTTCTAGAGAAGGACTTTGTCTGTATGATGCTATAAGAAGTCTCAGTGTGGAGGGAGAGGTGTGCTTTGTGTACACATACGTGTCGAAGTCAAGGGACTCATTGGGTCCCTTGAAAACAAGTGTTCTTAACCTCTGAGCCATCTCTCTAGCCCTGAGATTTATTTTTCCTTTATTCATGTGTACAGGAGTGTCTGGGTGTGTGGGTATGCACATGTGTGTAAGTGCCCTCACAGGCCAGAAGAGGGCATCAGGTGCCTGGGAGCTGGGATGACAGGCAGTTGTGAACCACCCAACTTGGGGGCTGGAACCTGAATTCTGGTCCTTCGCAAAAATAGCATGTGCTTTTGACACTTTGACTCTCACCCTTCCTAATGCGTGACCCTTTAATACAGTACAGTTCCTCAGGGTGCAGTGACCCCTGCTATAAAATTATTTTAGTTGCTACTTCATAACTGTCATTTTGCTACTGTTACGAATCATGATGTAAATATCAGCTATGCAGGGTATTTGATATGCAACCCACAGATTGAGAACCACTGTCTTGATGGCTGAACCATCTCTCTGGCCCCCACCTTCTTATTTTTTGCAACAGAATCTCTCACAAATCCAGTATTTGCCAGTTCAGCTATTGGATGGCCAGTGTGCTCCAGCAAGCCTTGTGGGTCCACCTCCCAGCACAGGGATTACATGCATGTGTTACCATACCTGGCTTTGTATGAGTGTCGGGGATCTGGACTCAGGTCCTCGTGGTTGTATTGACTAAGCCATCTTCCTATTCTCTACAAAGCCTTTTTGAAGCTCCTGAAAAAAACAAAGAGCCCAATTTTCTCTCTCCAGTTGAATCACTATGTGACCTTGGACACTCAACTCTTCTCTCTGAGCCTTCAGAGTTGTTGTCTGCGAGACAGAAACACACCCAACCTGCTCCACCTCCAGTTGTGTTCGTGTTAAGAATGAATGAGAAAATAGGTTGCATGCTTGCAACACCAAGACGCATGTGCCACATATACCCAGAGGGCTATGAGCTGTAAGTGACACCTGTGAGTGGCTGGCTTTCCTTTGAAACCCTCCACCTTCTGTCTAGAACACTGCCCTTAGTAAGAAGTAAATGGTAAGAAACAGTGATTGCCCCGTTCTTCTTCCACCATTATGTATTTGTTGTTGAACGACTCGAAGAATAGAGAGCCAAGACTGAGTGTGTACAGGGCAGACGCGGAAGGAAGCATCCTCCGACTGCTCAGCTGACGACCAGCTCTAGTGGTTAATAGTGGAGCTTGCATAGCTGCTGTTTAGGGACATGATTTGGGACTACAAAGGAGACTGTGTGCCTGAGTGATGGTGACATTGAGTGTCTTCCTCAGTCATTCTTCATCTTCTTTTCTTGAGGCTCGGTCTCTCGCTGAGACCGGAGCTCTGTGATCAGCTAGCCTGGCTAGCTAGTGAGCACCTGGGCTCTGCTTCCCAGTGCTGGAGTTACACTTATGCACTCCCACCTTGTCCACGGGTGCTGGGAATCTGAGCTCAGGACCTCCCGAGTGCACAGTAAGCACTCCACCTGTCCAAGCCAGCTCCCCTGCCTTTGGGTTCATGCTTGATGTCCTGTTTTTCTCTCTTTGTGTTTTTCTGACAGGGTTTGGTGCTTTGGCAAATTTTAGCAACTGAGGGGCATGGGAGCCCTGCATGCACCAATGAAGGGAAGGTTGGCACCGTCACCTGGCTGGCTCTTCTCTCATTCTCCCAGTATGATACATATGAAGTCAGGTCTCTGTGTGGGTGCATCCTTTCCCCAGGGAGCACATCTCAGTCTGCGCCTTTCATGGTCGCCCTCCAAACTTCGGTTCTCTGTGGTCTCCATCCTGAAGGACAACCTGGAAGGCCTGGGCACTCCTCTCCTGCCTCATTCCCCCACTCGGTTTATTTTTTAAAGATATTTGCTTATTTATTGTGTGTACAATATTCTGTCTGTGTGTATGCCTGCAGGCCAGAAGAGGGCACCAGATCCCATTACAGATGGTTGTGAGCCACCATGTGGTTACTGGGAATTGAACTCAGGACTTTTGGAAAAACTGGCAATGCTCTTAACCTCTGAGCCATCTCTCCAGCACCCCTCACTTGGTTTATAACAAAAGTTGGGAATGTCCTGTTTCCTCCCCACCCTTGCCATGTTGCCCAACTTTTTGTAACCTGTCCACATCTGGCTTCCTGGAGACCCTTCACCTTCTCCATTCTCTATGGACTCAGATTCTTCCCTTCAGAAACCCCAAGCCATGTGTGTAAGGAAAGCAACCAATCCATTTGGGCCAATCACGAGGACAGAACTAGAACTGGAAAGCACCCCTTCCCTCCCCAGCCTCGTCTGCAGGTGGTGGTGCACACTCTGGAGGACCTGAACTCAGATTCCCATTGCCCATCCAGCCATTTGGTTGACTTTCTGCCCTTATTCCATTCATGGTTTCCCCAACTTTACAATAGCCCCACCTTATTTCTTCATTTCATTGTGAAACCGCCTTGATTCTGCTGGAGAGAACCTGGCCTCATAGTTCCGCCTGCCCACAAGTCTGAATAGGTGTTGCTATTTCTCCAAATTGTCTGCTTTCAGATAACACTCCCTTTCTTTCTTCACTTAATACATTTTAGACAAAGACACAATTCGACTATGACCATAACAACAACAAAAGGAAGGAAGGAAGGGAGAGAGAGAGTGGGGAGGAAAGAAAGGAAGAGGAGGGCAGAAGAAGGGACAACTAGAAATCACAGGAAGCACAAAAGTCACCTACAAAAACCACAGCCTTAACCGTAAACATGGGATTACTTTCCTCAGCATTAGTGTTTATATTTCATTAATATATTTTTGTTTTCATCATATTTAAATCTTTTAGTTTTTATCAGTCCAACTAAATAGTTCAAAACCCTAATTGGAACAACACGGATGTTTGCATCCACACCAGAAGTGGGCCTCAGATTCAGGTTCCTCCTACAGACAGGAGAAGGGTCTTCCCGGAACCACAGCCCAACAGGCTCTCTTCCTTCCTTCCTACAGACAGGAGAAGGGTCTTCCCGGAACCACAGCCCAACAGGCTCTCTTCCTTCCTTCTTCTCTCAGTTGCTCAAAGTCAGCCCACATCTAAGTGTCATACAAGGATCATGATTTTCTGCATGAATTTTTGTTGTTCTGTATTCCTTTTCCCAGAAATTCTAGCTGCCTTTATTTTTCCTTTTGTAGCAGAATTAGGTCTTGGTTAGCAAGCCATTAAACGTCCCTCCTGCCTGTGGCTCATCCCAAGAATGTGCGCTATTCCTAAGAGACTCTTGGACGTTAGGCTCCTATCTGGACTCCAGCACTCAGCGCTCAGAAGTAGCAGTTTGCAGTTTCTCCCCTCATTAACTTAAGAAATAAGCGAGTAGTTCCTCAGGCGAAGCCCTGGTTCTGATGGCTACATCCTCAAAACCTTTAACAAAACGAACCTGAAGTGTAAGCGCTCTGTCTGCAGTCTCTGGCTTTAAAATTCCGGGCTCAGAGTCATTTGTCCTCTGAACTGGAACAGACCCACTTCATGACGTGAGCCATGATGCTTTCCTATCTTCATTCCACTGTCTCTGCCCCTCTGTTCTCTCTGGAAGTTTGTAGGAAGGTCAGCGTTTCTTTGTCTCCTTAACATCTTGATGCCTTGGCATGCGGACCTTAGCCTGACCTCTCAACCGTTGTGTTTACGGCCCCTGAACTCCCTCAGACTCAGCAACCTCGGAGAGTCTCTCTCTGTGTCCCTCTCTCTCTCCCCCCTCTCTTTCTCCCTCTCTCTCCCTCTGTCTCCCTCTCTTTCTCCCCCCCTCCCTCTCTCTCTCTCCCTCCTCCCTTCTCTCATGCACATCTTTCTGCATTTCCCATGCGTCACTTACAATTACTCTAACCTTCACTACTTCTCCCGGTTTTCCCTCCTTGTTCTAGAGGACTCCCCAGTTCCCTAGCCACCTGTAGAAATTGTCTAGATAGTCACTTTGTCACAGTCCAGGGGCTGTTGGTTTCATGGCAGGGTGAGCTTCTGACACTTCAGAGAAGTGTTGCTGGGAGCCTCTGAGAACAGACTGGACAGTGCCAGTATTCACAGAAGCTTCTGCATGGGACTGCCTTCCAGGCACAGCCTGGGTGGAATGTAGCTTCTTTCTAGTAAATGCCAGGCAGAGCAATGGAAGGAAGTCATGCTCCTGGCTTGCTCCCCACCAGAGGTCATAAACAGAGACAAAGCTGGCTTCTCGAACTCTCCTGCTAGGCATGTATCAGAATCCAAAGGACATGGGTGTGTTCTAGTTTTCTTTCTGTTGCTATAAATAAACATCCTGCCCGAATGGAACTTGTGGTCCTTTATAAAGGGTTTATAACATACTACACTTTAGTCTGTCCATGAGAGAACTCAAGGCAGGAACCTGGAGGCAGGAACTGAAGCAGGGGCCATAGAGGAATGCTGCTTATTGGCTTGTTATTCAAGGCTTGCTCAACTTGCTTTGAATACAACCCAGGCAGGCCCACCTTCCCAGGGCGGCAGTTCCCACGGTGATCTGGGCCCTTCCATATCAATTATTAATCAACACATACTTGCCCACTGGCCAATCCGATGGAGACAGTTCTTCAGTTGAGGTTCACTCTTCCCAAATAACCACGGGTTTGTGTCAGGTTGATAATGAAAACTGACCATCCCAGAAGGACTACGTGTTTTGTTCGAGTGAGCACACAGATGGCCAGGTGATGGGCAGGAGTGATGGGCATCCCCGGGATGACACTTGCAGCTGAGTCATGTACAGAAGTGACTGTGTGGCTGGGGAGAGGGGAAGCCATGAACCCAGACTGATTACTTAGGGGACCATGTTTATCCCCAGCCATGTTAATCACCACTCACCAGCCCTGTGACCCTGCCAGGACCACTCAGTCCTCTGACTCAGGTGCTGACCTTCTGCCTCCATCGCAGGGCATCAAGAGTCAGAGCCCCCGTGTACACAGAAAGCTGAACACCGGGTACTTAGTCCTGGGTCACCCTGGCATATGAGCCCCTTGGGATGGCCAGGCTCTGGCCCAGCCTCCTCCCTCTCCAGGACCTGGCAGTTTGACATTAGCATCCTCTGGCCTCAGTGCAGCCAACATCCCAGCATTCATTACTTTTCTGGTCACTGGGACTTAACAGCTAACAAAAAGAAAATTAATGAAGGGGTGGTCTGTCCCATCTCTTGGTGCAGAAGAATGCTGTCTGTCATGGCAGGGGAGGCACAGCTGCAGGAACAGCTTTGTCCCTGGCACCAACCAGGAAACAGAGATGGGGATGCCCATGCTTGGCTGCTGGTCCCCTTTTTATTCAGTCAGGGACCCCAGCCTGTCAGTTAGTGCTGCCCACATTCAGGGAGGGACTTCTCTCCTCAGTTCAGCCTCTCTAGAGGGGGCTAGAGAGTCGATGGATATATCGCTTGCCTTCCTCTCAGCAAACTGTGGGTTCCATTCTCAGCACTGTGTACATTGGATGATGTAGCTCTTACCTGTAACCCTGGTGCTCAGGAGGTAGAAACAGGAGGATCAGGGATTTAAGGTCATCCTCAGCTACAGAGAGAGTTGGAGGGCTGCCTGGGCTATAGAGGCCCTATCAAGAAAAAAAAAATAAGTAAATAATAACAAAGTAAACCCTCTGGAGCTGGGCAGTGGTGGCGCATGCCTTTAAACCCAGCACTCAGGAGGCAGAGGCTGTGAGTTTGAGACCAACCTGGTCTACAAGAGTTAGTTCCAAGACAGGCTCCAAAGCTACAGAGAAACCCTGTCTTGGAAAAACAAACAAAAAAAAAACCAAAACTCTACCTCTTAGACATACCCAAAGCACCTCTTAGACATACCCAAAGTGTGTGTTTCCTAGGAAATTCTGAATCTCAGCAAGTTGATGGCGATGAACCATTGTGACCCCCAGCCCTTCCTGGAGTTGAGGACCTAATTTAGGGTTTCCTTTCTCAGAGCACATGAGGTGATGGAAGGGGTGGGCTCTACTGGAGTCCAACTTAGGGCTCTGAAACAGAAGAATGGCTTCCTGGGGGAGAGAAGGCAAGCTCCTGGTGCCTGGCCTGAGGACCAAGCTCAAAAGCACTCCTTATGGAGCTTGGAACCACTGACTTCTGGGTTGGGGCTTTCCCCTACGGCTCCTGAGTGTGTCCCACTGGGGCCTGGAACAGAGAAGCCCAGCTGTTCACTGAAGGATTGCTCAATGGCACCGTGGGATCAGGCAGGACAGTCATGCACTTCCGTCCAGGACAGATGCCATCCTTGCATCCATCCCTGCAGGGAGGTGCCTGGCTCAACACTCTCAGGCCACATTTAGCACTTTTCCCAGGTGGCGAGTGGGTGTCCTGATGGGGGAGAGCAGGCAGATGGGTGGGGCGATGGAGAAGCCTCCGAGCAGTTGCTAGGGGAGGCTGGCATTCAGGCATACCTCTAGGCCACACCCCGCAGAACTGCCCCGGCCCTCTGATTATGTAGAGAGGCCTGTTGTAATAGGAGCGGTGAGGCTGTGTCCCTGGCACCCGGCCACCCGCATGGCTAGCTTATGCCCCGAAATAATTACACGGAAACTGTATTCTTTTAAACACTGCCTGACCCATTAGTTTCCAGTCTCTTATTGGCTAGCTCTTACATATCGATCTAACCCATTTCTATTAATCTGTGTAGCCCACGAGCTGGCTTACCAGGAATGATCTTAACCTGCGTCTGCCTGGAGTGGAAGAATCATGGCGACTCCTGATTCAGCTTCTTTCTCCCAGCATTCTGTTCTGTTTACTCCACCCACCTAAGGGTTGGCCTATCAAGGGGCCTAGGCAGTTTCTTTATTAATAAGAAATCACTCCCACATCAGAGGCCGACCAGGGTAGGTGTCACCATGAGCTTCCTGTCTCCCCACCTCCCTTATCTACAGCAGCAGCAAAAGAAGGGTGTTGACCCTGTTGTCCCTGGAATTTTCTGTGGTCACAGCTACCAAAGGCATCCTCTGCCTGTTAAGCCCATGCTGTATGAGGCCCCCTGTCTCCCTTCCTTACAGCTGTCCTGAACGGTAGCATTTACCCATTTCCATAGTGTGAAAGCTCTGCTCTTCCAGTCTCTAACTGCTGATGTGTTTACTGATCCTGGAGCTGAGGAAACATGCTTACAGCCAGGCCTGGCAAGCTGGCATGCTGCAGCACGCCCCCTGTCAGCGCCATATCCCTCTTATGCCTCCTTCCCCAGCTCCACCATGGCAGGCCCTCGATCCAAGAACTGAGTGACTCAAACGTCCTTCTAAAGGGGTGAGCTACAAACCTGATAGGGCCCAGTCTGGCAGTTCCGATGCCAGAATTCTTCCTTATTCTGACACAGATTCCCTGTGTGGGCCTCAGTTTCCTGACCTGTCAATGGTTATACTCTCCTCATGTTCTTTTCCTATTTTCACTTTTTGGATATTTGGTCAGAAGCTACTGTAACTACTGATAAGTGTTCACTGTAAGTGAATATCACTGAGGGTCTCCATGAGTGCACATGGTCGGAGCCCACTGCGAGGGGCTGTTGTCAGTGTTTGCCATCAACAGGCGTGTCAAATGGTCTCCATGCAGCAGAGATGGCTCAGCAGGTATAAGGCACCTGCCATGCAAGGATGAGAAACCAAGTAAAGCTGGATGCAGAGGCAAGCATCGGTAACCCTAACGCTTCTGTGGTGAGATGAAAGAGAGAGACAGGATCCTAGATGCTCATGGGTCTGCCAGTAGCGACCCTCTCTCAGACAGAAAGAAAGGCAAAGACTGACTGACATGGATTTCCTCCGACCTCACATGTGCCCCACAGCACAAGCTCCCCACCACACACACACACACACACACACACACACACACACACACACACCCCAGGGAAATGCTGGCATGACTGGACATAAGCAACAGCATCATGGGTGATACAGTCGTTATAAGTGGACAAGGCAGTGGTCACCATGAACATCTGCAACTTTTGACCCTGAGGCAGATCTATCAGGACTAGTTTTCAGGGCCACAGAGGTGTCAGCAGAACAGCCAAGGTGTTGGGAGCTGTGAACCCCCCAGATCCTGAATTTCTGGTAAACAACTTGTAATGCTTGCAGCTGCTCTGAGCACGAGACCCTCAGGAGTTCCTGATGGCAGGGGAGTGGTTTCTGGTGCGTTTAGCTGGGGCATGGCTATTGGTTAAGGATCCTATATAAGCGGCTCTGGTACACACTAAAGGGGCATTCTGGTTTCAAGGATGACCTGTGTCTCTGTTTGTGTGTGTTTCAATCTCCAGCCTCTTGCCCAGTTCATGAACTGTATGGTAGCGCATAGAGCGCAGACGGGCATGGTGCACTACAGCAAAGTGAGCAGGAATTCTCTTGAGCCAGGCATGTGCAACCCGTCCAAGTGCCAGACAGTAAGAGGATAAGCCAGCCAGGCCTGTGTGTCTCTGCAGGATGAGGTGGGCACACAGCAGGCTCTCAGCAAATGTCCATACTGATCTCCACCTTTGGCAAAATTCAGGTGTGTTGTCCTCCTCTAGGCAATAGCAGCCTTTGGTGCTTGACTCAGGAGCAGAGAGAATGGGACCCATCTGACTCACCATTGCCTGGGTGAAGTACAGCAGTCAAGAGGTTGATCTGCATTTGCTTGTATCCCCACCCTGTATCCATGCCAGCTCAACTTGTCTTCTTCCCATACCACCTGGGGTAGGGACTGGCAAATGTTCTCAGAAAAGTGGGAAAGAAGGGAGATTAATAGATGATTGGCTTGATAGATGGGTGGAAGAATGAAGATAGATTGGTGGGTAGGTAGATGGATATATATTAGAGTGATGGGTGGATAGATGGATCGTGAATTTTGGATGTCAGATGGGTTGATGATGAATCAACAAATGTTCGATGGATGATGGATGATAAATGAATGGGTAGATGGATGGGTGAATGGCTGTTAAATGGATCATAAAGACAGACAAACAGACACAGACAGATATTAAATGGATATATGGTAGATGATGGATGGATGGATGGATAGATGAAGGATGGATAGATGGATGATGGGTGGGTGGATGATGGATGAATGGATGGATGCTGGATGGATAACTGGATGATGAATGGGTGGGTGGATGATGGATGGATAGATAACTGAAATGATGGATGGATGGATGGATGGATGGATGGATGGATGGATGGATGGATGGATTTGTAGATGTATTTATAGATGGATGGATGGATGAATTGGTGGATAAATGGATGGGTGGGTGGGTGGATTGGTGGATAGATGGATGCACTGATAAGTGGTTAAGTGGGTAAGAAGGAAAGATGCTCAGGTGGGGCACAATGCTGAGGCTTCTTTCTAGGCAGAACTGCGCACCATGTTGACTCTTAATAAATCTCCCTATGAGGAGGGTAAGGAACAGTGTGACCCTGAGTAGGAAAAGATTAGGTACCTAGTGCCAACCATCACACCATGCAAAGGGTTCAGGGCTGTCAAAGGAGTGACCCAGCCCCACACAACTCCACTGCCCTGCTTCCTCAAAGGCAACAGCAAGCACCTGGCTTCACTGTCAGTTAAAAGGCAACACAACATGGTCAGGTCTGCAGGAGGGCTCAGCTATGAGAGCCACTTCTGTCTCTGAGACTTCCTCTCAGGGCATTTGGGCTCGGTAGCCAGGCTGCCCACACTCCTTGGCAGCCAGTCAGATCCACAGTGCTTAACTCTTCAGGACACATGCTGGTTAAAACCTGACTCTGCTAACCAAGGTCAAAACTGAGGCTGTCGTGGTGGCCAGAAGCCTGGCAGAGCAGATGGCACTCTTGTGCCCTGGATTCCCTGGCCTGGACTTGGCCCTAAAGAGGAGCAATGTTTGTGGATGCGCAGGACTCAGTGACAAACAAAAAGGCCAAGCCAGGGGAAAGCAGGGCTATGTTCTAGTGGGGTACCTGGGACAGGAGAGAAGAGAATTAGGAAGACTTAGAGCATGTCCCCTTGGGAGGGCTCAAGTGTGGATCCCTCTGGCACTGCCAGGCACTTGGCTAGGATTGAAGTCAGGTGTTAGTCAGGAACTGGGAAAGATTGAGGCACAGGAACAGCCACAGCTTTGGCTGCATCTTTCTGCACCACGTCCTTCCTGCCCATCAGCTGCAGGAACTCGGGGCCTTGCTCAACCCTCCCTAGTGTAGAGCAGAGGGGGATACATGGACCCTTCGTTCCTTGGATGAAGACATGGGGGAATGGGATAGAAGGGCCACAGCAGTTGCAGGGACAGACTGGAACCTCAGCACACTGGAAGGCTGGGTAGGACATTCATGTACCCTTCTTGATGCTCTGCCTCCAGCCCTCTGGGGTGAGTCACCGGGTCCCTTCCCATCACTGTGGTTTGTGTCCTGTGAAGCGTGACATATAGGAGCCAGCCTACCTCAGCTGAAGTGAGTCTTAAACATTCATGGTTTGTGATTCTGGGGGTGTTTCTCACTTTTCAAGTGGAGTGAGGGGCTTGGTTAATGAGGCAGTGAGAACCCTAGAGGGGTCACATCTGTAAAAAGAGAGCAGATAGCTGAGAGACTTAGCCATCTTCTCATTCATCAACCCACCCATTCATTTGTCCATCCACCCATCAACCCACTCATTTATCCTCTGTCCATCCATCCATCCATCCATCCATCCATCCGTCCATCCATCCATATGTTCATTCATCATTAACCCATCTAGTCATTCGTCTATCCATCCATCCATTCATCTAAAAATTCACTTACTAGAACTGGAGAGATGGCTCAACAGTTAACAGCACTTGCTGTTCTTGCAGAGGATCTGGGTTCAATCCCCAGATCCCTCATAAGGTGGCTCACAGTGCCTGTATCTTCATTTCCAGGGGATCAGACACCCTCTATGGCCTCCAAAAGCACTTGCTGCATATACATGATATATATCCAGACAAGCAGGAAAACACATAAACATATAAATATTAAAACCCTTAAATGCATGCACTTGTGCATAGCTATATATCACATGGCTTGCACAAATTGTCAGCCAAACAGTGGTCTCCAAAGATGTCTATATCAAAATTCTGTTTCTCAACTTCTAAGGCTAAAAGAGGGCTTGGCAGATCTGGCGACGCTAAGGCTATTGCTCTAAAGGATGGTCCTGGCATTCCTAGGAAATGCCTAGGTGCCATCTCATGTCTCCTTCTAAGAGGACAGAGCTAGAGAAGGCCCTGTGACCACAGAGGCAAGACCTAGGGAGATGCAGCTGTAACTCCAGTGACATCTGGAGCCACTAGAAGCCAGAGAAGGGCAACAGACCCTCACCCAGAACCTCCTTAGAAAGTGTGGCCTGTGTTGCCGTGATCCCTTCCAGGGACAACTGGGGACATCCTCTCTGCCTTGAGCTCTGTGATGAAGCAGGTTTCTGATGATTGCAGCTGCCAAGCATGCATTTGTCTGTCATAGCAGCTGTAGGACAGACAGCTCATACTGTCTGTGTTGGAGACTTGCAAAGGACATTTATATAGGCAGGAAGACACACCATCCATGAAGGACACGGACAGTGGGGAGAGCTGAGAAGAGGAGCTGCAGATGGGGAGGATGGGGAGGCAGAGGGTGGGTTGCCAGATTACATGGAGATATCATCGCAAATCTTTCTAGAAGGGATGAAGAGGGAAAAGGTAGAGGAGGAAGGGAGGGCCAAAGAACAGCAGACATCTCTGTAAGTTTCTGGCCCACATGTGAGCCTGGCAGAGAGCTATCCAGAAGGCTGCAATCAGCATGGAGATGCCCCCTCAGAGGTGCTCTGGGAGGGCAGAACCCACAGGATGCCCAACCCTCTCAACTTTGTTCTCCAGTTGATCCACCATAACAATGCATTCTCCTACTTTCTATGCCTCAGTTTCTCCCTACTGCAAGATGAGTCCTGACCCCAGTCATGAGTGAGGGCACACAGCATAGAGCATCCACCTCCATGTCATTGTTCCCTGTCCTTCCAATATCCTGATGTGAGGTGGGGCTCACAATAGATCTGTCATTCCTTCTTCCTCTTCCTCTCCTGGATCATGGATGTGAGCGTGTGCTCAGCAATGCTGGCCCATCTGCACGGATGAAGGCTCAGGCTTCTCAACTGGTCTCATGGCTAGGAGCAAACCGAAACTTCTGCTTGCCCATGGTCATGGACATTTTAAGAAAAAAAAATGGCATATTTGGTGTAAGGAGCCTCTGAAAACCTGTGCTCATGTGGCTCATGGGAGCCGCCATTGCTCAGCACAGCCTAGACCCTCATGGTCCGTGGCTCCCCACTGCCCTTCTTCTCTTGAGATGTTGTGTTCTGTGCAATAGGCCCTCTCTAGTCGGGTGAACAGCAGACCCAGGGTGCAGTGCCTGTTCTGTGTACTCAGCATCCTGGGCACAGCCGTGTGGGACTTGGGGCTGCGGGAACAAGTACCATGGATAGGCAGCTTAAAGAGGGGGGATTATGGTATTCCACAGCTAGGAGGACAAGCCCCAAATCTGTGTGGGCTCCAGACTGTTTCCTTTGCAGACCCTGAAGGGGAGCCACTCAGGTCTTCTTCCTCTTTGGGTGGCTCCATGCCAGTGACTAGTGACTGCACCC
>NC_022015.1:36854360-36891646 GCF_000317375.1 Microtus ochrogaster
GCTCCAGACTGTTTCCTTTGCAGACCCTGAAGGGGAGCCACTCAGGTCTTCTTCCTCTTTGGGTGGCTCCATGCCAGTGACTAGTGACTGCACCCTCTGTCCTCAGGACTTTTCTGTCCCCTTCTGTCTGATATAAGAACACTCATTGGATTTAGGGTACCCTCTGTGTGCGTGCGTGCACACATGGAGGTCAGAGAACAACCTGTGGGAATTGGTCTCCTTCTTCCACCATGCGGGTCCCAGCGATTTAACTCAGGTTACTAGGCTTAGAGGCAAGTGTCTTTACCTGATGGACCATCTCACTATCCCATAACATCTTTTCATTTTAAGATTTATTTGTTTGTTTATTTGTGTGTATTTACCCACATTTATGTATATGAACCATGTGCATGCAGTACATACTGAGGCCAGAAGAGGGCATCAGATCCTCTGGAACTGGAATTTAGATGGTTGTGTGTTGTGGGTGCTGAAACAGCTCTTAACTGATGAGCCATTTCTCCAGCCCTAAGCCCATACCATCTTAATGATATCTGCAAAACCTCTGTTACCAGGCAGGTCACACACTGCAATTCTGGGTAGACATGAATTGGGGGACACTGTCCATCCTCAGTCACTGGTCATGTCTTCCCCAGGAACACTGGTTCTCTTGGCACAGCTTTCTTGACTGGCAGCTGCCTGTGCCACCCCCCACTTTCCTAGACCTTTCTCTGTGTGTCTCTTGCCAAGGTCCAGTTGCATGATCATGGGGTCCAGGCTGAGCAGTGTACCATGGCAGGTACACTGGGCCTGTGATCTTGAGAGCAGATGCCTTAAGTACAGACAGAGTATCCAGATACCTGAGGAAGGAGCTTGTCCCTAGAGCTGTGAGCCAGCAGCGAGGTTATCAGGAGGATGTGGTGCCCTTGCCCACCTTCAAGGGCAGGCTGGATTGCTTGGTCCAGTGGGTACGCTGTTCTTAGCGAGTGCCCCGGGGGACCATAGGTAGAAGAGCACTCAGCCAGAGCAGACCACAGCCCAGCAGGGCATCATGGGTGCAGAGGGAGGGGCCAGCCACAGGTCTGAAGGATAATCAGATGTGGGGACAAAATTTGGAAAACTTAGAGAACAGGAAAGAAATGAAGAAAAGAAACTACAGGGGTCAGGGGCCAGAGGACAGGAATAACCTCATACCTGAGGCCTGTCAGAGAGCTTGCCTGCATCTTTGGGGGATCCAGCAACACCGCTGAACTGGCAGCGGTGACTAGAGCCAGAGACTAGAGCTAGGGAAGCAGCTAGAGGAAGGGACGGGGAGGGGAAGCCTGGAGCCTCCTGCACAGGTAAGGACTTGAGACAAACAGCTCTTCCTCAGGGAGGAACTAGCAAGTGTCTGGGGATATCTACAGTGTCTGGGGACAGACATATTTGTGGACAAATTGGGAGTACCCCCAGTCTGCGAGAGTCTGGCCAGCACAGGAGACAGACTCCTGGAAGAGCCCAAGAGAGGCCTCTGCTGGGTGAGGCTGTGGGTGACCAGTGGCCATCACTTCTTTGACAGCCTTAAGGCACATGTCTCACAAACAGTGATCTTCCTTAGACGAGGCCACTCAAGAAGCCAGGCTCACTGTCACCTTGTGGGGCCAGGTGTGCAGTCTCCAAGTCAGGACTGTGCCCCTCAGAAGAGGGACGTGGAATTTTATTTGAGCAGGCAACTGTCTGAATAGCAGATAGCCAACCAGAGCTGGTGGCCGCCCAGCCCTCAGGATACTCAGAGAGCAAGGGCTAATGGCCATGCGCTGGGGGCAGAGAAGGAAGTTGGTAACTGGCTGGACAGGCTGAGTCCTGAAGGTTCCTCAGGGCATGGTACAGGACCCAGATGTGGCTGAGCGGCCATCAGTTTGGAGAGAGTTATATAACAGGTTCAGATCCCCACATAGCTGCCAGCCGTCAGGCCCAGGCCCTGCCTTGACTTCCCCTGACCACACTGTGGCTAGGATCCTATCTATCACTCACCACTAACATTATCTTCCTAAAGATGCCATCACTCTGGTTGGCCTTATTCCCAACCATCTGTATGCAAGACAGCTTAGCTGGGATGCTCAGGAATCTGGAACACTCAGAGAACTCGTAAAACTCAGAGCAGCTAAGCCCAGGGAAGACGGTTGTCTTTAACCTCTGTCCATGACATACAAGGGGCTGTGATTAGATCTTCCTGGAGGGCCAGGCACAGCCCATCCTTCTTCCTGCCTGTTTGTTCCTCTCCATATATATTTGTCTGTGTCCACTAGAAAGCATTTGGCTATAACAAATCTCACGCGATGAGCCTGCAACCTCGGTGGTCAGTCTGGAAGTGGCCAAAACCAGTATTTGTTCCATGGGTCAGTTGCTACCCGCCAGTCTCTTGGCTCTTTATTCGTGGTTGCAAAGTGGCTGCTAGCGCTCCCGTTTTCACACCGCCATAACACATCTCTGCAGGGATGCTGGGGAAGGTGGTGCTTCTCCAGTGTCCCAAGTCATTGAAGAATTCCCAGAGACCCTGGTAGATTTGTTCTCTAATCTCATTGGCTAAAACCATGTCCTATAGCTGCAGCTGTTCATGGTTCATGCCGCAGGGGAGAGTGGGAAAGCAGGTGGCTAGCTTTTTCAGAGTCTGTGGAAGGACGTAAACCAAGGAATGGAATAGAGACTGTGCTGGAAGCTGGATGTGAGGGAGGAATGAGATGAGGCTTGGCCTCAGCGCTGCAGGCACCAGCGTCACTTGAGGGCCGTCCAAAGAGCCTCCTAGGCATGACGACTGTTTGAAATGGGCTTTAAGGGGCGAATACGAGTTGAACAGCTAGAGTTAGCAAGCAGGAAAAGCACTCCAGGCAGGAGCCAGAATACAGCTGGCTGGAATACAGCTCAGTGGTAAAGGGCTGGCCTAGCATGTGTGAAGCCCTGGGTTCAGTTCCCTGCACATAGAAGTGTGGGTGTAAGAAAGGCTCTCCATTCAGACATTATCCTGGGGTGCCCCTGGTTGAATCTCTCACACTTGACATCAGCTGTGTGCTTGTTTCTGTGTGGAACCCTCATTTCTCCTCTCATTGGCCAGCCCATGGGATCGGGGTGCCACCTCCTTTGGGGCTTTTCTTTTAGGCTTTGGACATGATCTACTGACAGAGTATCAGAGCATCCGAGATGCTATGTGGCGGCTCAGCCACTTCTCAGCTGAGCTGCTGGAGCCAGCTCTGTCATCGGGGGTGGGGGGGGAGTTGTGAGCATTCAGGACCCTCTAGCTGGGCAGCATCCAGGTCACGGAACACTGCCTCCTGCCCGCGCCCCCACCCCCAGCTGGACTCCATCTCCGGGTATGTTCCTTCTCTGTCTCCATGCCTTTGATCCTCTGGTCTATAAAGAGCCACTATCTATCATGGTGATTCACATCTGTACTCAGAAAGCTGAGGCAGGAGGATTGCTATAAGTGTGAGGCCAGCCTGAGCTACATGGTAAGTTCCAGGCCATTGGGCTTATATGGTGAGATTGTGCTTCCAATAAGACCAAAGAAGGAAAGTCACTTTCTCTTAGGGAAACCGGAAGCTCAGTCTGTTCCGCTGAGAGCATTCGGAGCCCATGAACACAGTCATTATGATAATTGGCATATTAATTTCCACTTGATAATTATTGCTCAGGAAGGCCGAGTCCAGGCAGCCCTCAACTGTGAGTCAAGCTCGGGGAGGGCGAGAGGGCACTTTGCTTTGTGCAGAGGGCTCTCCATCCCAGCCTCCAGACCTTTCCAGGCAAGACACGGGTGATCTGGTTTCTCCACATAGCTCCCTGGCATATTAATCCAGGCACACCTGTACCGGCAGTGTCACAGCTTCTGAGGAAAATGAAGTCTTCTCATAGCTTCTGCTGTAGGCAGGGCCATATCACATAGGTGTGGTATTTGTGTCTCTCCTACATCCTGACAGATTACTGAAGACATGGCCTGAGAAAACCCAGCCCAAGGCCCACTGTATGTTTGTCAATAAAACTTTATTGGAACAAAACAGAACCCATGTTTTCTCTTGTTAGCAGGACTGCTTCAGAATCACACTGGGTCTTTATAGGAAAAGCCATCAGCCACTGATCTGGAATATGGAGATCTTAAAGTGCTTCCTCTGCCTGGGGGTGGTGGCAGCTCTGGGGCCTTCAAGGAGTTCAAGGCCAGACTCACCTGTACAGTGAGGCTGCCCCAAGCTACATGAGGCCCTGTGTAAAATAAATAAATAATAAAAAAGCCCAAATAAGTAGAGCCAGGAATGTGGCTCAAAGTGCTGGACTGACATGGAGAAAGCCTTGGGTTCAATCTCCTGCACCTCAAAAATCAGGTGTGATGATGCATGCCTAAAATCTCAGCACTGGGAAGGTGGAGGCAGGAGGGCCAGGAGTTCAAGGCCAGCCTCGGCTACATAGTAAGTTTGAGGCCAGTGTCAATTAATAGAGACCCTGTTTCTATAAAAGGAGAGAAAGAAGGAGGGCAGCAGAAAGGACAGGCTCCATCTCAATGCCTCTAGGACTCCTAACTACTTTTGTAAGCACCACTATGGTGATGGTGTCCTCTTTCTGAGCGCCAGCACCTGGGGAGGAGCTAAAGGGATTCCACCCACAGTGAACCCCACAGGCTTCCTGTGGCCCCACCAGATGACAGTGCTGCTATGGAGTTCTTTTCAGTTCTGTGTTGAGGCGCATCCACGGAGCTTGGTATAGCATGGCTGTGCAGGCTGGTGGCCTGTGCCAGGCAGCCTACGTGTGCCAGAGGCAACCCTGTCCCCATGTGGGCAAACACAGTACCATGTTCACACCTCAGAGCTTGCTTATGGAAGAACACGGTCTGACGCTGTGGTGCTCCCAAGCAGACGGAGCGGGCAACAGCAGGTGGGCATGGGGCCAGCTGTGATTCGGTCTTGTGACTTGGACCTAACCTGGGCTTCTCAAGGCATTCAGGGTGGGTAAGCCTTGTGGGGCCTCCTCACTAGGATCTGGGGTTCCAACAGACAGTCACACGTTTTTAATTGACATTTATTGTATTTATTTGTGTATGGGAGTCCACATTCCAAGGCATTCTTGTGGAGGTAGGAAGACAACATGCGGGAGGCAGTTCTCTCCTTCCACGTGTGGGTCCTAGGGATCAATCAGGTTGGCAGGCTCAGTAGCAAGTGCCTTCACCTGCTGAGCTGTCTCACCGATTCCAGTGGTTTACACCGAGGGTGGCCCCTACTTCACCCCACAGACCAGAGTTGGGGGCTAGCCATATAAGAAGAGCCAGTGCCTATTTCCTGGCCTGTTTGTGTGGTCCTTTTGGGCTAGCTTAGAGACAGACAGATGGGGCAGGCCTGATCTGTCGTTCTAATTAGTAGATGGAGGGAAAGGCACAAACAGACCTGCTCTCAGCAAAATACCAGGCAGCTGGGCTGCCCTGTGGTGACTCTAAAGAATGTTCCACACAGCGTGGAGGCTGGGGTTCCAGAGCAGACTTGGCCTGGATGCTCTCCCAGTCTGGAGGCTCCCCAGGCCACAAAATCAGGTGCCATAGGGAGCAGGGTTTGCACTGGAGCCCAGACTGACCTCCTGCAGGAGTAACCTGGGAGGGAGCCACTCCTGATTCTAAAAATGAAAGTCCCATGTCCCATCAGAACAGGGCAGGGAGCTTACCCATGCCTCACTGGCTACACTAAGATGTCACTCAGGGAACCAGTAGCTACTGAGACCCTCTGGTCAGTGGATGACCATGTGTGGGCATTCTGCCCAGAACAGGCTGCTCAATCCTGCCAGGGCCAGCATCCATAAGGCACCCCAGTCACTGAAGGACCTATGTTATGACAACAATCTGGCTCCCGAAGTTCGTGGCAGCTTTGAGCAGAGAGCATGGGCCATGCCAAGACACCGTGGTTCATGAGTGGGACCTACCCACAGAAGGGGAGATGGCAGCCCGGCTGGAGTACAGGGAGTTGAGAGGGGCGGGGGCCTGATCATGGTGGAGATTTTAGATATTATTCCCAATATGATGAAGTTCTGCAGAAGGAGTACTTTAAATGGGAAAGGTAATACTGTCTGATTTAAGGTGAGGGGGGTGTGTGTGTGTGTGTGTGTGTGTGTGTGTGTGTATACATACATGCATACATACAATGAAGAGTGAATTTAGGGGAGACCCAGCATCAGGTCTCTATGGGCCTTTGCAGGACTTGGAAGGGAATCTTGAGAAAACACACAAGTATTTTCTCTGTCTTGGTCTCCTGAGCCATGCTGTCTCAGGGTCAGAGTGGAGCGCCTGCGGGGTAGTTCCTGGAGAATGGCACCTAAATGGTCTCCATTCTCCCTGGCACTTACTCTGTCTCCTCAGTTGTTAGCTTGAATCAGCTTCTCCCAGAGTGCTGTGGGCCACCCTACCTCTTGCCTTTCTGGAGATGTCCAGCTGGGCTCATGGAGGGAAACCTCAGGCCACAGGGGCAAGATCCTAGGTTCCTGAAAGCTCCAGAATAAAGGAGGCTGCTGTCCCTCCCTCATGGGTCCCTGACCCTCATCTGCCCCCTCAGTGGGAACACCTTGTGTCTAGCCTACAGGTATGTCCTATCACATGCTCTAAGCAGAGCATCTAAGACTCTCCTGCTAACAGCCACATGAGGGCGGGGTGCACACGGCAATATCTGTTTGTGTGTTACATTCCCAGAATGCAGCAGGCTTCCAGGTCCTGCTCTGTGCCTGACCCCTCTCAAATAAACGTTTCCTCATCAGCCTGGGTGGGTTAAAGCTGCGGCCAACACCAACATTACAAGTGAGGATGGCAAAGCCAGCAAGGGGACTCTTTCTAAGGACCCTGTGTGGGTTCAGGACACTGGGACGCATCCCACCTGGGTTCTGGGTCCCCCTTCCCTTCTCTGTGCATGGTTCCCTCATTTTAGCCGGGAGCGGCTGTCATTGTCATCAAGTCAAGGTGCATTTGGAACCATCTTCCTGAAGTGTGCTTGGCAGGTAGCACACCGGATGGTGCTTAGGCAACACTCGCGGGTGACTTATTGAAAGGTAATGAGACGATTTAATTCGAATCGAGTTCTCTGCTCATGGTTGTTGCCATCAGGAAGAAGTTGTATTGCTTATCACGTTAGCAACGAGGAAGGAGATGGCTGTAATAAACACCGGCAGGACGTTTTCATAATGGCCCATCTGAGAAATGGCATAGGCAAGTGTGCGTCTGAGGAGCGTGTGTGCGGTTTCCATGGGAAGGGGTGGAGCCTCCATTCATCCAGAGAAAGAGTGGCTCCCAGGAGCCAGGAGGAGTGCAGCCCATGTCTGTCTCCATCACTTACCCACAGGTGACACAACTCTGGTTCCCAGTAACATCCTTAGTTGACTGTCACTGAAAGCCCAAGTGGATCCGGCATGAGACTTAGTGGCCCAGAAGCAAGATAGTCTTACCAATCCTGCTCCAATCAGGAAGCAGGATGTTAGAGGACGGTACCATATGTGGATAAAGCCAAGAGGATCCCCATTTTGGTGGCAAGTGGACAAATGATGAGAAACCCCTCCTGTCCACCTGCAGGTTTCCAAGCCTTCCTCTGGACCGGCTGTCCTTCCCCTGGCCCACCCACAGATAGGCCCTCTGTGCCATCTACAGCCAGCTCTACCTCCGTGAGCTGGGCCGACTGCCCGCACCAGCAGCATGAGGGCCTAGCTGGCAGCTCCACAGACTGAGCCGGGACACCTGTTAAGTCCTGGCCGGTGCCCCAGCACCTCCCTACCCCCCACAGAGGAGCTGACCTCATCCTGCATGGCCCCATCCTTCCTGATTGGCAGAATCCAGAAATTTCTAGGGCATCTGCCGTCACTGCTGCTCCCTGGAGACACGTCTTTCTAATAGTGCCCCAGTTCCTGCACAGCCCGGCCCTGAGATGAAGTCACAGGAGCAATGGGGATGCCCCCTCAGCCTTCCACTCCCTGTCCTGCAAGTGCTTCAGAAAGATGATCTTGGATTTCCATCGCATGCCCCTTGACAGAGAGCAGACCCGCCTCCCCATGGCCCACCCCACTGCTAGTGAATGTTCCCAGCATGCCCACGGCCTTCACTTGGCCATTGGAATTGTCTAAAATAAATTTTCCCTGAACCCATTCAGCTGAGTCACTGTGGCCACTGCCTGGCGGTGCCTGCACACACTTCTTAGCAACCAACAGCACTTGAGGATTCTCCTGAGGTGAGAAAAATCTAGCTTACAAGTGATTTTCACACCTGAAGGAATGATGTTTACAGATACCAGATTTAACAGGAAATGGAGTTGACCCCGGGTGAGATTCCAGAGACAATTCATCTAAAGGCGGGCTGCTATGTTGCTGCTTACACCCCGTGCATTTGAGAGGCACCAAACTTATTTCCCAGCTTGCAAATAGGCTTGGGAGTTGAAGCCAAAGCCTGGGGACAAATGGAGTCCCCACTTATCTGCATGACTGTGGATACCGCTGTCACTTCCTGATGGTAGCCTCCACAGCTGCATAGGCTCAGCTGGCCAGAATTCACCCCAGCAGGGTCTGTGAAGTCCCTTTCTGCAGGCCTCTGTCTGCACCAGTGCTGGGTGGCTTCCTGATGTCTGGGTCCCTGTAACACCCAGCTCTTGTATGGAACCTTCCTGGCTTCAGCTTCCACTGTGGCTCCTTGAAGAGCCATAGATCTGTGTCTTCTATCACACCATGGGCCACTCCCAACACACAAAAGAGCATCTGTAGCCTCCAGGGAGCAGGATTGGGCCCAGGGAGAGTTGTTCAGGAAAGAGTAGCCAGCTTTCACCCCAAGACTAAATTCCAGCCACTGTGTGTGTCCACCTCACTGAAGGAAAGGAATGGCTCAGGTGCTTATCTGTCATCTCGGCCTTCCTGGATGACAGGAGGGGCCAGCTGGAGCTGTCACAGATTCGAGGTCTTGCTGCACAGGTGCCAGCTCTAGCTATGTGCGTGAAGGTGGAGCCCAGCCTCCCTGGACATCAGGCTGGGATCCCTGCTCTGCAGCCTCCCTCATGCCTCACCACAGCCGTCCACGCCTGTGCATGCTGTGCCTGTCTTCTCTACGGGGAGGATCATCTTGAACCTCACAGCCCCAACTCCTCTGTTGTCAGCTGGGCAGTTTTCTGTGACCACCACGTCTGTTTGTCTTCCTAACTCCACCAGCCAGATCCAGAGATCACAGGCATGGGTAGCCCTGCCCCTGCTTCCAGCTCCCCGGAAAGAGAGGGTTCCTGGCCTCTTACTGGCCCCTCTTGTTTGACTGTGATTCTTTTCTGGTTCTTGGATAATGGTTACATCCTTCCAGACCCCACTCAGCTTTTGTGGCTTCTTCCTAAGGTCTTTGAGCCTCTAGCTCACTCTGCTCCTTTCTGGTAAGGATACAGGTATTGGTCTCATGGGCTCCTAAGTCCAGAGTGCCCATCTCTAGAAACACCCTGCTTCCAAGGAGCCAGGGATCAGGTTAGGGTGTCCGTGTGTGGGGATGTGCCATCCAACACACTTATACTCTATGTCTCCGTAGGTCCAGACTGAGCCTAGTCTATTCCCTCCAAGATGCCAAGCACTCAGTAGGCCATCAGCTGACACTTAGTTCACTACAAATGTCTGAGTTAATATACTATTTTGTGGCAGCTTCACATGGGGCCCCAGCTACCTCTGGCCCAAGGCTAGAATCCTTTTGCAGATGATCAAAGAAAAACCAAAACAACTTGATTGACAAGGTTGTTATTGCCACAAGAACCCCGAGTGGCCCAAGTCCACATCTACAACCCCGTGTTCAGGATCAATCTGCCCAAGGTGGTCCTGTCCCTAAAAGACTGGCTTACAATTATATGGGACACCTCTTGTTTAGTTTCCTCAGCCAAGGCCTGGCTGTCCATGGCTCCAAGTTTGCCCTACTGTAGGAACAGTTGCACTGCAAGGAGTTATGTGGGTGCCTGCAGCCTTTCCTGGCCTAGAGTGCTGCCCCACAAGAAGAAGATGTCCCTCAGGCCCCTCTAAACACTTGGAAACCAGAAAATTAATATTGTCAACTTGATGGGGTCTAGAACCACTTAGGAGACAAGCCTCTGGGTATGCCTGTGGAAGTTTCTAGACTGGCTTCACTGAGGGAAGACCCATCCTGAATGTGGGGGGGGGCACCATCCCATGGGCTGGGGTCCCAGACTGGATAAAAAGGAGGAAGCAAGCTGAGCACCAAAATTCATCCCTCTATGGTTCCTTACTGTGGGTGCAATGTGACCGGCCACCTCATGCCTCCTTGCCTTCCCAACCATGAGGGACAACACTCTCAAACCATGAGCTGAGTGAACCCATCCCTCCTTGAATGGCTTATGTCGAGTGTTTTGTCACAGAGACAGGAAAATGCCACACCAGGTATGATGGCTCCCGTCTCTAATCCCAGCAACCCAGAAGACTGAAACAGGGGATCACCAGGAGTACAAGGCCAGCCTGGGCTACAAAGTGAAGCCTTTTCTTCAAAAACTAAACAGTAAATAAATGCCACTCTGGTTGGCCACATGGAGTCCTACAAGGTGGACCTCATAAACCCCTTCAGGCATGCCATGTCGGGGAGGTCCTTCAATCCACTCTGTGGCAGACCTCAGTCCCCACAAAACTCCACATGCACTTGGTCAGTTGACCCAAGGTGGATCTTGGGGATGAGAGCAAACATGGCTGCCTTCTGCATGTGGTTCCTAGAGGTCAATGTGTTTCTTGTATAAACAGCACTTTCATTCTCCATGGCAACTGATGGACCAGCTCCTACCTTAATGTGAACTAGGAAAGGAACCTGGCCCCTTCTTAAGTTTCTTCCATATGTCCACAAGGCCGTGATGCACCCATGACCACATATATATGAATTGTGGGCAGTGTTCTCTGACATGTACCATACACAACCCCTGCAGCTGTATGTAGCAAAGTACCCATGTATGTGCCCACTCTTACCCCATATCACACCTGCTGAAGGCAACTGTTGACACAGGAGGGTACATGTGGGGTAGAACGTTAGAACTCCCCTTCCCTGTGCAGAACACAAATCTAGAGAGCATGCTGCTGGCTTGTATTTGTGTCCAGTCAACAAACACTGGGATTTTTAAAGTAGGAAATTTGGGGATCCTTGTTTCCTGGGAATCCACAGTGGATGCTTTAGGCACCTGGTCAGTGATGGGTAAGGGAACAGGGCTCCAGCAGAAGCCTGAGCGGAGTCACCCAGGAGCAGTGTGCAGAGTGTGGGGAGCTTCAGATATGTCCGAGTGAAATGTGGGCAGTGTCTTTGGGTTGCCTCTGGAGGGTAGATCTTCTGGGGCAGTGTGAGCTCTGCTTCTGGGAAAGCACCAGCAGTAGCCAGCGAGGCTGAGTTGTGCTTACCCAACTTACTCATGCAGGAGGAAGGGGCTGCCGAGCTAGTCCAGGGCAGCCTTTCCCTCTGCAGTCATCCCTAGCATCTCCCACCCAGCTCCCCTCTGCCGCGTGTTGCACCCCTGCCTCAGCTTCTGCCAGCCCCTGAGCATTTGGGGTGATCTGTAAGCAGCTCGCGTCTCATAGGAGATTGAGCCCCTTAGGGAGAAGGGGGCATTGGCCCAGGAGGGTACACGGAATCTTGAGGGCAGGGTTGCCAGCACTGGATCTGCCCACAGTGGTGTGTCTGTCAGTGGGAACTCACTTTCCACTCCTAAGGTTTACCCACCGTCTTCAGGCTGGTAGATGTCTGAATTTAGGGTTTAGGCCCAAGGTCTTTTGGTGGGTAAGGGCGGTGGGTGCATGGTGGGCCTCAGCTCCTAAGAAGCATCACTGAGAGGAGGAACTGGAAGCAGTTTTCCAGGAATGAGAGGCTGGGGGTGGGGGGGTTCTTTCTGTACACATAGGGCTGTCACAGCAGAAACCAGCCAGGAAGGTCTTAAAAGATCAGACTCTGGGAGAAGGCTCTGGCCTGGGGTTGCAGAAGAAGCCTCTAACAGTGACTCTTTCAAACTGAAAGTAATCCCTGTGTGTTACAGCTGACTGCCCACCAGGGGCCACCCTGACAGTGCAGGGTCTCAAGGGGTATTCAGCCCCCTCTTTCTGCCCCCCTCCACAGCCATACCTGTGGTTGTCATTCTCATTCTATAGAGTAAGATCAGAGGCATAGAAGGTCAGGATGACCTTGGGCTCAGAGTCACACTTCACTTTGAAACAGGCTCAGTGACACTCCTGCCCCTCCAAGCAGTCAGGGGACAGCCAGTGTCCAGACAGCACCACTGCTCTGAGCAGGTCCCTGTGGCTGTGGTGTGAGGAAGTGTCTGGGTGCATTCAGGTTCTGCTGGCTGATGAAATGCATTCTGGGAGCCTTCCATGACTTCTGTCCTGAGCCAGGCCAAAGCCAGTGCTGCTGGTCCCCTGGACACAGGGGACCATGCTGACATCGTCTCTGAGACCCTCAAGTTAGGGCAACCAGCCCTCGGCTGCTAATGTACATGGAGAGAAGGGGGGCTGTGCTGAGCAGCAGAAGCTCAGAAACATTCTCGTGGCTAAGAAGGTGCATAAAGGGACCACAAGGTTTCTACTGTCTGGCTCCAAGGCAGGTGGCTTTCCTTTGGGAAGTTGGAGGAGAAAGGGGTCTCCAGTAAGAGTCCTGAGTCTATATTCCAGAAATTGAGGGCAGGCACAAAAGTGGGAAGATGGAAGGGTCCGGCATAAGCTTGCTTCACCCGGTGTCTTGTAAGGTCCCTGAATCCACAGCCACCAGTCCCTCCCCACCCCAGCTCTCCTCCCAAGCAGTCATGTGATAGCAGGAACTGGCTACTAGCCAGGCCCTCTCCAGTTACTGACTGTACTTGAAAGGGGTTCCCTGGGGCCTTGTCACTAAGCCACACTATCACAGGTACTGTGGCATCCAACCACAGCAGCCCCAAGTGACTGTGGGCTGTGCTACAGCCTGTCGATAGGGGAAGCAGAGGCCACAGGGCCTGTTGCTTCTGCAGGCCAGCCTAGTGGTTCACCCATGGGTTCTCCTCACCCCAGTGGGACCTGGTGCCGCAGGAGCCTTTGAGAACTGAGTATAAGAGGTCTCATACACCTGTGCCCATGACCTAGGAGGCTGGCGGCATGTCTCAGCAAACAGAGCAAGGTTTGAGGTCAGCTTCTCAGATACCTTCTCAGACTTCTATGGCTAGTAATCCTGCCTAGACTGTTGTGCTCACAGCCTGGGTCACTGCCCAGCCTATGTTGCCTTCCCCATAGCCGATGCCCAGAACACAGAGCACGGGGGTGGGAGGGGGCATTACTTAGTATGACCCTGTGAGGAGTGACTACGGGGTCCCCAACATCATCAGTCTCACCTGCCCAATGGGAACGGTGAAAAAAGTCACTGCTCTTTCCTCACCTGCTACCAGGAGTGTCTAACTGGCAGACCACTGGCCACATGTACCCAAGGCAGCTTTAACAGGGCCAACCCAAAATGATAAAACTGCTCAAACATTCTAAGATTCTATTGTCTTATTTTTTTTTCCTTGCAACTTTACATGGTTAAGTATGAACTTTATAGCTGGAAATGTCAGCCTAGTGTCGCAATGACAGAAGGTTGGACTGGCCTTCTAGGCTGGTTAGATGGGGCTGCATGGCTCCTCCAGCTCCAGGGTGCCGGGTCCTAGTCGGCTGCTGCCTGCAGGCCAGACTCTAAATCCTGTGCTTTCTGTAGACCCCAAGCCGCCAAAGAGAACTGTCACCACTGTAGGACTGGGAGCCCATAGCTGCTCCTCACTCCCTGCTTCCTCTGTACCCCAGGGCTCTGCTACTCCCTCCGTTGGGGTTTCTGGCCACCGTGTCCTCTGTGCTCACACCTCCCACTGGGACTTGAGAAAAGAAAACCCTCTCCCTCCTTCTCCAGGTCCCAACCCCCAGACTTCCTGCCTTCTGACTTACTTCCGGGGGGCGGGGGCAATGGCTGAATCTGAGATGCAGACAGCCCTGTCTCCTGCCCTTCCGCACCCACCAAAAAGGCCAAAGAGGGCCACAGTTGGTGACTCTCGAGTCAGTAGGCAGCATCTTCCTTCCTGTATGCCCTGCGCGCACCTCCAGGTGGACAGCTGGAGTTCTGTTAATGTTGGTGATAGGCGGCTTTAGCCGCAACAGCAAAGTTGAGGTTTTTCAGTCTGTTTCCTTTAAAAATGGAAATGCTCTACAAAGAGGTGAACCCTGTGGTTCTCAGTCCTCCTGCAATGGGGACACTGCCGGCCTCTCAGTCCTCAGCAAGGCATCTTCCTCGGGAGGGAGCCGCTGCCTTTCTTGGCTCTGGTGGGACTGAAATGGCCTGAGCCCCTCACTCTCTCACCGGTGCCTCAGCCTTGGCCTCTGTGGCCCAGAGAGACACAGAGCTGGCAGCTCCCCCTCCCGCCGGCCACCAGCCCAGCCTGCGGATCCTCTGCGCGCGGGATGACGCCCAGGCAGCCGCGCCGGTCGCACTGTGGGCTCATCAGATGACTGTGGGGGCTCCTGCTGCACACCACATTCCCTAGGACGGGGGAGAGGGAGGGAGGGGGCGCTGGCTGCAAAGCACAGGTCTCTGCGTCCCCAGTGCCTGCTGCTGGCTCGTGCACAGAACAAGCGGAAAGAACCTGATCTCCTCTTTAAGCCCCTTCAAGAAATAGCAAAGCAAAGCAGCTCTCTTGGTTATTCCTCCGGCTGATTTCCTCTGCTTCCCTGGAAGATGCGTCTGGCCGAGACAGGCCTGGGGACCTCCTTCACCACGCTACTGCCTCTGCCGCCACTACCACCACCCGGGCCACTTACTTTCTTTGCTCTGGGCGGTGGCATCCTGGCCAACCCCCAGGTCCCTTAAGCTGGGCCCCCTGCTCCCTGGCGGCCTGGGCAGCCCCTCTAGCATCCATGACTCCTTCCCCCGGCTGGCTCCTGCGCCCGCCGCCCCCCTCCACATCCCACTGTGCCCCGCTCGCCCATCCTGCTACCCCCCCACCCCCAGCTCCTCCTGCACCGAGCTGCTGCCCAGGCTCCTCCATGCTGCCTGGATCCGAGCTGGGTGATTAATTGGCTGTGATGATGAGCATTCCCGGCGGTGGAGCAGCCACCGTGATGATGACCGGTTACAATAATGGTCGCTATCCCCGGAATTCTCTCTACAGTGACTGCATTATTGAGGACAAGACGGTGGTCCTGCAGAAGAAAGACAACGAGGGCTTTGGATTCGTGCTCCGAGGGGCAAAAGGTAAGCGTTCTGGGATCCCCTCTCGTGTGTGTGTGTGTGTGTGTGTGTGTGTGTGTGTGTGTGTGTGTGTAATACACATGCTTGTATGATGAACCTTCCTTAGCTTGGAAATAAGCATGAAACAAGCATTTTCCTGGGGGCACTTGGTTGCTAGACAACGATGCTCTTTAACATTCTGCCTTCCTCCGAAAACATCGAGGCTTCCTGCAGGCATTGTTTTTAATTTTCCATCTACAGTGCTGCTCCAAATGAGCTGCTCTCTCTCCTTCCCTCCCCCCCCCCTTTTCTCTCAGTCCTGGGGAGACCCTGCAGCTTGGGCTTCAGTTCAGTCACAGTGCGCCAGCTCTCAAAGCTCCTGATCTCAGATATCCAGAATGGCCCAGCCCAAGTTTGAGGTACCCGGAAGCTGGCCTGTGCTGGGGACGGGTTTCAGCTCCACGGATGGCAGGTGTCCAGATACTCACCTCTAAGGTGACTTTGCAAAGGCAAGGAGAATAGAAGGTCCCCTCTGCCACAAACTAAGCTGGTAGTGCTCACACCCTGTGGCCTGGGAAGGGGAGGCTCTGGGTCACAGCCCAAAGCAGTGCCCCATGCTCACCCCTAGTGTGGGGCTTCCCTTCCTAACTACAGCAAAATGGCATCAGCCCTCCCAAGAAGAGGCATCTTCCTGAGGCAGGTGGGGGGGTCATCCATGTGGCAGTTGTACCTGTGCGGGAGGCCTCCTTCCCTGACTCGCCTGCCCACCTGTCATAGGCTCTGGCCGCCCACGGCAATCCATCCAAAAAGAGAAGAGCAGAGCCTTCTCCACCCCCAGGGTGCAGGTCCATGCCTGTGTGGTGTGCCTTCCCCTCCCCCAATTCGGGCTTCACACCTTCCCACCCATCCACCCCCGGCCTCTCAGGAGGACGGAGAAAGTCCCTCAGCAGCCCCGTGGGCCCCAGAAGCCCAGCCTTGCTCTGCTGAGAGGCACGCTGGTCATGTGATGGTCACAGAAAGCCAGGTCCCCCCTGGAGAGACTTCAGAGCATGTTCCAAATCAGCAGCCACCCACTGGGTCAACACTGTGCTCTGTCCCTATTCCAAGTTGAATCCCCTGGGTTGCGAGTCTGTATAGCTGTGAAATTGGCAGCCGATTTCAGTATGGTCTTTCCCTAGCTCTGTGTGGTAGAGGAAGGAACTTTTCCATTTTTAGAACTGAAAATGTTTAGTCATTGATACTTTTTAAAAAAATGACAGACGTGTAGACATGTACCGCAGAGTACTTTATCCCATGATTTCGGCAGAGAGGCTAAGAGGCATGATGGGGTACTGGCATGCACCCCGCTCTGTGGCTTACATTAGCACGGATGTGCATGTGAGTAATGAGCCCCTCCCTCTCTGGGGAGAGCTAGCCAGGACCACTGCTTCCCAATGGGGGATGTAGTGGCTGTCTTCCTCCCAGGGTCCCATGGCCAGTGGGATGACTAACTCGGAAAACATCCCCCAGACTCACAATGCAGAACTTCTTTCTCTTCCTAGCTGATACCCCCATTGAAGAGTTTACACCGACACCGGCATTTCCAGCCCTGCAGTACCTGGAGTCCGTGGATGAAGGTGGGGTTGCGTGGCAAGCCGGACTAAGGACCGGGGACTTCTTGATTGAGGTAGGGCACAGGTGTTTGTATCGTGCTGCTTGGGGAGAGCGCCGACTCTCACGTGGGAGAGGGTTGTGTTTCTGAGCACAACCACTAGGATGGTGGATGACTTAGGCCGCGTGGCTTGTGTTTCCCGAGTGTCCTCACCCCTGCTGTTTCCTCTGTCCCTGATGTTGAGTGTCAACTTCATAGTTCTTTGAGAGGATAAAGCATACACGGAACTTGGCCATGGGTCTTCAAGAGGAAGATGGAGACATCTTTATGATGCTGGGGCCACACAGATCTTTGGGTGGTTTGCCCGCTCCTGCATCCTAAGGGCACGTCACCAAGCCTTCTTGTGGTATTGGCTAGCATGAGGTGTGTTGCGGGTAACTAAGAGTTGGTTGGTCTCTGTTCATTGCATGGTTGATGGTCTTTAAGGATCACAGAGCATGGGGCAAAGGCAGGGGAAGGAAAAGGGCTGGAGTGGGCGGAGAGGAATCTGCGATGTCCAGAAGTTTTTGAAACTAACTTCGGTTGGTACCCAGAAGCAGAGTGACATCTGATCGTTTGAGGAACATCCTTGTGTGCAAGTGTTGGTTCTGTGAGTTTCACCTGCAGTTGGATGTTTGGGGCCAGCGAGACAGTTGCATCCTGGTGCTTCAGGGCATCCCACCTCTTCGCGGGTTTAGGTGTTGCTTTTACTCTTACTGTGTGAGAGAACTTGTTACTCTTCGGAAGCAGGGTGAACGGAAGAATGTGGTTGGAAAGACAGCGTTTTTAATGATCAGATTCAACAGATATGGACCTTGTTGGCAGTTTTTGTTTCCCCGTGTTCACTCTGAGTCTTACCTCAAGTGTGTCAGAACTCACACTCAGGTGGAGATGATGAACAGGTGGATCTCACCAGCCAATGGTGTCTCCACCCCCCGGGTGACCTCAACGCATATCGGTCACATAAAAGAGGACACCCTCGCCTGTCCCAGTGAGATTGCACTTTAAACCTTTACCCTGCCTTCCATGGCAGCTGCCTGTGGTGGTTTCTATCTGTGGCCTTGTGCATATCTCTCTGGAGTTTGTCCGCACCGGTAAGGGACTGACAGGAATGGAGAGAGAAGAGAGGGCAACTGTTAGGGCTGGAGGCAGGTAAGGAGTCATGTGTGACTCTCAGGTCATTGTTGAAAGGCACTTTGAACTACTCTTGACCTCCCAGCGCTTGGTTTGAGTGAGGCACAGGCCAATTCGGGTTCCTGTGTGCTGGAACAGTTGGAATCTCTTCCAGAATGGAGTCGCTGAAGCTGGCTGCAGCTCCTTGAGTTCATGGGGTTTGTAGCCCTCCTGGAAATGCAGACAAAGTTGAATCATCTTCTGTAGGATGCGGTTGTGACGCAAACCCTCTTCCTGTGTGTGAGAGACACCAGAGACAGAGGGGGCGTGGCCTGGGGTTGGGGCTCTGAGTGCTGTGTGGGTGGCCTTGTGATGGCAGAGAGGGAGCTCCAGGAGGTTGATATGGGTTTCAATAATAAATGAGGGCTGCAGATAGACGCGTACCCCCTGATGTTCAGTTCATTTGACTGTTTCTGTGATAAATTAGTCAATAAAAGAAGCCTGGGCCTCTGAGGTGGAAGTGCTTGGGGCAGCACTTTTTCTGGGGATGTCCTGCATACTACCCCACAATTTTCTGTCCTTGTAGCACTTCCTTTGACTTTGACTATATATGTATATGTACACACACACACACACACACACACACACATATATAACTTCTTAGTTCCAGGATTTTAGGTTTGTTTGACTTGGCCCCTGAGGCCTGGTAGGGCTGTGTGTGGTCCTATGATTTTGTGCATGGCCTACGGAAGGACTTAGCATGCCATGGTCCCACAAGGCTGCTTATCACAGCCGTGTGCTGCTGATGGGGCTGTGGGGTGCAGAAGGGTTGGCCCCTGGGGTTGGGGAGCAGGCTCCTCCTCTTCTGCTCCCCAGGCTTCCTGAGGTAGAACTCAGAATTTCTGTTAGGTGCCTGAATTTAAGTCCACCTCCCCGAGTTGTGTTGTTTCTTTGGCTGCTGGCTTTTGTCACTGGGATATTAAAATCGTTTATAAGCCCTTACACAGGCATGTACTTCCCAGGGGACAGCTTCTCTGTATTTTCAGTGAATAGCTTTCCATCTTGGAGGGATTGTTTTTAAAAAGCTTTATGTGATCCCTTATGAATCCGTGTGGGGTGAAGCTGTCCCCTCGAGCACCCCATGAAGCCTGGGGTGACTGTGGGCAAAGCTCCCTTAAGTGTCGGCATGCGGCCCTGATTCCCTGTGCCCCTTAGCAAGCCTTCTCCGCTGCCTGAATCTGCAGAGTATGTCAGATTTCATATTTTCTCTCTAAAATTACATGCTGTGGTTTGAACCTCAGGACCAGGGGGCCACTTTAGAAGTGAGAGTTGACTTTTAACATCTCAAGTATCCACAAAGCTCCACTCCTCTTTTTGTAGCTCGGTCAGATTGCCCTGACATTGTCATCGTGCCTGGTGCTGGAGCCTGTAATGAAGGGTTTCCTGTTGTACAGGATTTTCTCTGGCTCTACCTTCTAGAATCTTTCTGTCCTGATAAAGTGTTAGGGAAGGTTTTGTTTGTTGTTTTGTTCTTTCCTTGATAACCACACTTCTCCCACAAAGCAATCATAAGATTTGAGTAAAGCTCTGTCAACCTTTTAAATCTTTTAATATATACTCTGTATGTGTGTGCACACGTGAGCGCACACACACGTGCGTGAATGCTACAGTACGCATGTGGAGATTAGAACTTACAGGGATCAGTTGTCCCCTTCCACCATGTAGGTTTCAGGGACTGAACTCAGGTTCTTGGATTTGGTAACAACTGCTCTTACCTACTGAGCCTTCATGCCAGCCCTATCAACAAGCTATCTTGAAGTCAAGGATAGAATAACAGCAACATAAAAGACCCCCAGTGTCAGCACGAGAACTCAGCTCTCTTAAAGAGGTCGCCTCAGCTCTGAGTGAGGGTGTGTGTGAGCCCCATGTATGAGGGCATTTGATCATAGTGGCTCTACATGCCCACACACTCATCATTCACTGACTACAGAGGGGAGCTATAGCCCCCCAGTGTATCAAGATTGGGAGATATTCTGGCTCTTTGTAGAAAGTGGTCCCATGCCGACGGAGAACTCACTCAGCTTCTCTGGGACACGAGAGCCTCTCTCCATGCTTACACTGCGTAGTAAAGGCTTTGTCCATGGCTGTTAGACCGGATTGCTTAGGGAATCACGACAAGGAGAAACATCTGGGCGCACTTAGTATAAGCGGGGGCTTTGTTTTTGTTTTAAAGCATTTTCCTCCCATGATGGTAGAGTTTGTGAAAAGGGAGCCCTGTGCTAGAACACCAATGGCAGTGTCATTAAGAGACATGACAAGCAGCCAAGTGACAGTGACTAGGGGGGCATTCAGAGGACAGAGTGGCTGGGCAAGTGCAGGTCAGGTGAGAGGTTGGAAACTCCAGCAGCCAAGAAAGTCATGGAAAGATGTGCGTGGCTGGCACAGGACAGCTATTCAAGGATGAGGAGAGGAGAACTGGCTGTCACTGTGATGTCCCACAGGCTGGTGGATCCATCATCCTCTGAGGGTTGGCTGGCATTGCTCTCATCAAAAATGCCTGTTAATGACACAAGGTCTGGTCTGAGCCCCAGCCTGTTAGGCCGGAGCCATAAGCAGGACTTTGGGCACAGTGTTGTTTTTTAAAGCTGAGCAAGGGGCTAGGGAGAGAGGTCAACCAAGAGAGTGCTGTGCAAACATGTGGACTTCAGATCCCCAGCATCTATGTTAAAAATGGGGTGGCTAGGCATGCATCTGGGGAGCCGGAGACAGTAGAATCCCAGCACTCACTGGACAGTCACTCTAGTCAAATCAGAAAGTTCCAGGCTCAGAGAAGAACCATCTGGAAAAATATTGTGGAAACACTGGAGATAGTCAACATCAACCGCTGACCTCTGCACGCATGCACATACACATGCAGCTGCAGCTGCACCATGATAGCAGACAGGATAGTGGCCCTCTGGTTTGGGC
This sequence comes from Microtus ochrogaster, assembly GCF_000317375.1. Lineage (NCBI taxonomy): Eukaryota > Metazoa > Chordata > Mammalia > Rodentia > Cricetidae > Microtus > Microtus ochrogaster. Next base: position 36,875,231 of record NC_022015.1, read on the forward strand.
AGAGTGGGTGCTTAAGGCTCTTGCCTCGGCTTGCTCCCAAATCCCCTTTGCACACGTAGAAGCCGAAGTATCCTTAGGGCCAAGGTGGAGTTTTTCCCACAGGCTCCGCACTTGAAAACAAGCTTTATTTCTTGAACTGAAATACCCCATGTCTTACTAGTAGCCCTTAAGCCAATTTACCAGAAAAACAAAAACAGAAACAAAAACAAACAAACAAACAAAAACACACAGCAAGCAAGTAGTGTCTGCCACAGGTGACACCAAAGGCCCGTGTCCTTATTTACTGCCATTAAGGTGCACCAGTCTGTCACATACTTCTCCCTCTAATCTCTACAGAATTTTTAAAACGGCCTCTGCAGTCGTTGTCTTGCAGATAAGGAAAGTAAGGCACCGAGAACTGGGGTCGCTTCCCACAGTCACAGTTAGATTATGGGAGACTCTCAACCCTGCCCAGGCTGCCTAACTAGGTGCCCTTCTCCTCCCAGAGCTGAGACCTGCACACTTTGCTTCCGCCTGTGCATAGGGCAGGAAGCAAGGCAAAGAACATTGTACTTGTTTCTCTTTTCAAATTAGCAACTGCTTTTCAGAACCATCGTACCTGTTGCTGGTGACGACACGTCTGTGTTGTTAGAGCAAAGGCCAGAGTGCCGGGAATTCTGGGGAGGCCAACATGACAACAGTTACAGGAAGTGGAGAACTGAGCAGGCAATTTCACATCTAGGAGTTCATCCTCGGGGAATTGTGTTGAAAGCAACTAGCAATCACAGCACGCAAATAAAATAATAAGAGAATGGGAAGAAGGGACAGCCAGAATCTGCTACAAATCCCTACAAGGAGTCCTCCATGCCCGTCAGGTATAGTGCAGTTCTGCTTAGTGAACAAAACAGAGCCAAAATCACCTGTGTAATCCCATCTACAGGCAGGACGACAGCCCTGCCCTCCTCGCCCCACACCCGTGACAGAATAACATTGTTCACTTGCTTCAGACTTTTCTGTTTCTCAGCTTCTCTATAGTGTTCATTTGTGTGTGTGTGTGTGTGTGTGTGTGTGTGTGTGTGAGAGAGAGAGAGAGAGAGAGAGAGAGAGAGAGAGAGAGAGAGAGAGAGCGCGCATCGCATTCATTTTGCAAATGGAACATTCCTTCGAAGAAGTTTATGGAGCACTATGGAGTGGTGTCCTGGCCTCCTGGGCCAAGGTGGCATGCATCCAGGAGAGGGTTTTCTGGTGTTAGTAATTGTCCCCGGGGCCTTCCCTCACCAGCCAGCCAGCCGGTGCTGGGCTGTGAAGACTCCTATGGTTTTTGTGATTGTTTTCTTAGCCCTGAAGTGGCCGATCTCGTTTTTTGTGTTAATTTCCCTAAATAGGTTTTCCCGTGCAATTAAAGCAGGCGGCAATATCCTTCATCCTCGCACAGCCACGCTGCAGATCACTAATTACCTTTTCCTCGTATTAAACACTTGCACTGGAGATGCTGGGAACTGTTTTTTTATAATCTCGGTTTGTATTGAAGCGAAAACGTGAAGAGGGATGTCCCGGTGTTCTCCTCAGAGACTGTTTGAGTATGCCGTAAAAGCTTTCTCAGTCAGGTCCTTAAAGACAAGTCTTGTTTTCTTACACACTTTTGCCCAAGTCATTGCTTCTAACCCAGTTGGCGTGATGGCAGCTACTCCTCCCTCCAAGGCTGTAATCCCCCTGCCTCGGACCTCAGCAAGGCTTGCAGGAAAGGCAGCTAAGACCCAGTCTGTCCTAATCATCCATTGAGAGCATTATTCATAAACACATGAGAGGACTCCCTGCCTCATTGGAAACAGGGGTAGTACGAGAATTAAGTCACCTGAGATAAATTTATTTGGGCACACACTCACTTTAGGGCTCTCCATTCCTTACCTGCAAATAAGATGTGAGGCTTGGAGCCCAGCTCCTGAGATCATGGACGCTCAACAACTGTTGGAAAAATGACATCTGGAACTAAGTTCATTGATTTGTCTCTGTAGCTGATAAATGGGTACCCCAGGAGCTCTCCAAGGAAGACAGGGGTCAGAAGTGCTGGGCACAACGTTAGCATTTGTCAGTGTCTGTTGATGAATGTCTCGTCCTTCTGCCTCATTAGCATGCTTGACTCAGAACAGAAGACTGGAGAACATTTGTCAAACAAATAATAATATGCTATAATGATGGCAGGTGATTACACATTGGCAGTGACCCCTTCAGACGTGTGTACCGGTGTACAGTGGCAAATACAGCATGAAGTGGTGAGCGTACAAGCCAGGCTAGGTGCTGTTCAGTACAAGTCCCTGTTGTAGCCATCCCACGCCCCTGGCAGGCAAATGTGGTTTAGGCCTCTGCGCCCTGAGCCCTCACCGCCCTGCACAGTCCTGCCCTGGCACGGGCCCGGCTTTCAGATAATCATGGGAGTTTCCATTTGCCTGTGTGCTGTAACTTCTAGAAACAAATCCCAGGGCTGAGGCGGAGCCTTTCTGTGGCTTCTCCAGTGCCAAATTCTCTCTGTCCAGACAACAGCCTCACTTCTCAATTCACACCTCTCTTTCTGTCTTGTCTTCTGGGACATCACCAAAGACTGTTGTTCGCCCACTGGTGACCCCAGTGGCCAATGTAGAATTCCTAACCTCTCTGCCTCCTCCCAAATCTTTATATCTTACTCAAATAGTACCCATGGGTATTGTATTCATTAAGATGGGCAAGGCACCAGCAGATGTTAGCAGGAACTGGGGCTGAATTCCTGGCCTGGTTCTGTGTTTGTGCTTGGGTTGTCAGTTTTGGTTCACATCAAAGATGAGCAGTGGCTGTCTTAGTTCCTTTCTTTGAGTATGGAGTGTTTCTGTTCCATGGAGCTGTAACTTCTAGACAAGCCATTGAGGTCTGCTTTCAGGCAATTATAGCATTGGAAATTTTACCATTCTAGGACCATAGCCATTAAAGTGAGGTCCCCCAAGGCTGTTGACATTGGGGTCTTTGCTCCTCTGAGGGGAACCCTGGGCATCTAGGAATCGGGTTCTTTCTCTCCATCCCTGGACCTGGAAAACTGATAGCTTCTCCCTCAATATTGACTGAGAACAGGTGGTTTGGCTCAAAAGCAGCAGAGAGATCCTGCCGAAAAGGCGGGTGCAGGGTGCTTCACTGTAGCAGATCTGAAGGTTTGACTCTTTCATTGTGAGGTTCTAATTTGAAGCATCAGTGATTTCAATTTCAAGCTAAAAAAAGATCCCGAATCACTTCAGGGGACCATGGCTGCTGTGCTCAGACTCTGTGGGATTGGCAGATGGCAGTGCACTGAGTTGGAGAGAGACAGAGAGGAGCCATGGTCAAGGGCACAGGTTGTGCAGCCAACCCAGGTCTGAGTTCAGGCTCTGCTTCCTCTTAGCTGTGTGAAGTTGGGCCCATCACTCACTTTAGGGCTCTCAGTTCCTTACCTGTAAATAAAGACATGTGTGAAGCTTGGAGCACAGCTTCTGAGATCATGGATGCTCAGCAACTGTTGGGGAAAATGACATCTGGAACTCCGTTCACTGATTCATTTCTGCAGCTGATAAATGGGTACCCCAGGAAGCACTGAGCTAAGAGGAAAAACAGAAATTAGCCACACCTTTTTGGGAGCTCGTAGTCTAAAGCGGGGGATAAAAGAGAGCACACACCAGGGGAAAGAACTTTGAAAGAGAGAGGATAGCCACCCAGCTTTGGTATATAGGAAAGGACTTAGGGTGACAGAGGGAGGGCTTGAGCAAAACTGAAGAGCGTCAGTAACATTCAGGGCGAATGTGGGGAGTGGACGGATGTGGTGGTGATGATGATGCTGAGGCTGGCCCAGGGAGGGCTTAGATAGTCTGGTTGAGGGCTGGTCAGAGTCAGGGAGTGCTAGGAGGTGAAGGCAGGTAGCAACAAACCACTTCAAAGCAGCTCTGTCCATGCTCCAGAGACGTGTAGTGGGTTTTCTCTGTCCGTGGTGCTGAAACGGGATCCTTGTATTTCACCGATTCTCAGCCCCCTTCCCTGTATCTTCCATCCTGTCCCATCCCCACCCTGAGTCCTTGGCCCGCCCAGGCATGGAAGCTCATTACTTTGAGACAGGCCATCTGCTTGGTAGAGAATTCTCTTCCGTGAGGATGGGTAGAGGCTTGGTGTGGCAGAGCATCTGTGGTGGCCCGTGCTTTGTTCCCGCCTTCGCTTTGTTGCTAAGGTCTCAGCTCACGTGCCAAACTCCCAAACATGCCTTTCCAGGACCATCTGGCTGCCCCTGACTCTCCTGCTCATGCTGCATGCTTCCGTCACTGTCAGAGTCATCTCCGGTGTCTGGTGGTTGACTTACATCCATTTCCCTTGTACGGTGTCTCTCCCTGTGGGTCAGACAGGCTGCCAGCACAGCACCTGTCACACAGCGTGAGTCTGGTGATGGTCAACCCTGGGAATCTTTCACTACCATCTTTCAGAGAATAAAACTGAGCCTTAGAAAAGCTGCCTGCCTGGGACCTCACAGGAGGTTTGAGTCTTGGCGGCTTGCAAACCATGTCTCTCTTTTTGCATGTCTGGTTATACCCTGGCTAAGTCCTGAGTCATGGGGTTGTATCTTATTTCCATCCATCTCTGTCTAAGGCTGTCTCGACCCTGCTCAGACTACAAAAGATGAGGTCCTAAAGAAGCAGATGACTATCTCCAGATTAGAAGTTTGGGGCACAGGGTCCTCCGATGCACCCATCGGTTAACCCCAGAAGAACATAGGGTCCTTTTTGCCTTCCATCCATCCTGCCCAGCTGCCCATCTCCCAGAGTGCCTGGCAGGCATCTTGTTAGCATTGATTTGTTTCTGTCTGTGGTGCCCTTTTGTGCTAGGGAGTTTTATGATCCAAGTGGTTAGGCCGGTAAATGAACTGAAGGAAGGGTGTGGGCTAAATGTCCTGTAGGACTATAATTGATGGGGCTCATCTGCCCTGGGAGTTAGTGTGTGCGCACAACACTAGTAGAATTGAGATGAGAAGGAAGGGGAGATGGGGTTGTGGAAAGCCGCCATGTGAGGTTGTGGGGTTCTGAGAATGGCCTCTGCAATTTAGTCCCACAGGATCAATCATTCATTCGCAAATTCACTGCTTTCCTCCAACCAGACTGCCCTGGGGAGGGGACAAGGTGAGAGAGAGTGGGAGCATAGGAACCTCCATCAGTATGATCAGGGTACCCCTGGCTAGTGTTTTGTGCAAAAAGAGCTATTACTATTATGGGTTGTTTTTATCCATGGAAAGGGCAGAAACTGCCTAGCCAGGCACATATATCTGTCAGAGAATTTCCCCAAGGGACAAACTATGGGATGTGGTCTCTCTCATAAACTGTGAGCATCACGAGAGCAGAGCCCAGCTTATTCTGACTGCCCTGTGCTAGCTCCCAGGCATGAGGGATGGGGTTGAGTCTGAAGACAAAAGTAATTAGCCCTTGAGCTGGCCACAAGTCCATGCTGCAGGCAGCCAGGACTAAGCTGACTCCTAGGCCTGGGCATGATAGTACTGGGCAGGCCGGTGCCTGACTCCCAACACAGTAACTCTAATTTCTGGTTTTCTAGACAGACATCTCTCCCTAGCACCATTCTGGTTCTTTCTGGTGTGGTCCTCATCACAGCTGACCCATTCATTGCTAACTTATTTAACCCTCACCAAATTCCCAAAGATATTGAAGGATAGTGGGCTTGATAGCAACCTCCAGGCCACAGAGCTTCAGAATAGCAGAGCTGGGATTCTGAGCTGACCTGGTCCTTTAACCAGACTCTAACCATTGCATACTCTAGTCTCTCTGTCATTGTGGTGAGACCTTAGCCCTATGATTATTGCCATTCCCTATCACCTAAGGGACTGATGCCCTTAGGTGATGTTCTTCACCTGCTCTAGAGTCTATGCTGTGTCTGCAGCTCCAGGAACAAATGTCCTGTCCTCAAAGCTGAGTCTTGCCTTAGGGTCCAGCCTTGGAAGGATTAGCTGTTCATACTACCCTTCACCTACCTTGACTTGACCCCTTGCCTTTTTGCTGGTCCAGTGATAGAACTCTGCCTCTAGTTTTTCCCATGTCCCCTCCCTCCCTTCTTTTGCACACCATTATCCCCCTTTTCCTGGTTCACTTTCCCCAAATTTCTCCTGGCCTTCTTCCCTCCATGGCATGAACCTCCCCAGCCGCCTGGCTCTACTAAGGATGTGTCTCATCTTAGCTTTGCCGCTTGTTCCATTTGCCCGGCATCTTGACTTAACGGTGAGCCTCTCTGACCAGAACCTGAGACCATCAAAGGCTGACAACCCCAGTCACAGAATGTCAGTCACACAGATGACACAGCAGCCAGCCATGATCAGGACTCAGCAGACCTTGGATCCTTTCCTGCCAGAGAGACGATTGCTTCTTCCCAGATTCACACACCCCAAAAGTACCAGGGAGCCATAAAGAGCAATCCAACCCAGTCTGGCAGTGTCTAACTCTCTACACCCATCATAACCCCTTGGAGTTTGGAGAGAATGTGTGTGCTGATCTCCTCAAAAATATTAGAGATTTTGTTAAAAATTCCACCCCCACTCTGACTGACTTTCATTTGCATTCCTTAGTCTTGGCTTGGGTAGTCATGATCCACACACAGAAAAAGGAAGCCAGTGAGACAGGCAGGTGACAGGACCACCAGGAGGAGGTTGTGCCGCACCATGGGCTTCACTGGCTGTCTTTATAGTCTTATCTATCTGGTTGCCATGCATATTATCAGGCGTATACAGTCATCCTCATTTGAGTGTATCTTCTTCCCATGTGCTGAAATATACATGCCAGGGCTGGAGAGTGCTTACTGCTCTTGCAGAGGACCCGGGCTCAGCTCCCAGCACCCACTCCAAGTGTCTCACAACTGCCTATTCCACCAGTTCCATCTATACCCACATATGCACAAATCTCCATACACATATACACATAAATAGCTTTTAATTAAAACATACATACTGTGAACATTTTTTGCAGCTTAAAGTATACAACTCAATGTCCTTCAATTTTAAAATCTCATTTAATTAATGAATTAATTGTATTTGTACATGGGGTGATTCTGTACCCCATCATACACATGGAAGTCAACTCTTGGGAATTGCTTCTCCCCTTCTGCCATTGAACTCAGATCATCAGTCCCTTTACCCAGTGAGCCATCTTGCCAGCCCTCAGTGGCATTCTCATTCAACATGCCACACTGCCATCACAACTGTAGTTCTGGAACATTTTTCTCACCCCAGAGGCAAATTCTGTTGCTTTTAGCCATCAACCCTCATCTTCATGTCACCCTCAAACATGGCTGCTTCTACTTCCTGTTTCCAGACAAGGCAGTGCAAAGCCTTCAGGTTAGTGTTCTCAACTTGGCAGAATCTAGAGTGACCTGGGAGATGGGCCTCTGGGCATGACTGTGGAAGATTATCGGAACCACTCCCTGGGCAGGGAATCCTGGCTGTAGGAGATGGGGAAAACAAACAGAACACTAGCAAGCATGAATTCCTTGCCTTCTGTTTCCTGTGTGTTCATGGAACATGTTCAGCTCCCTCAGGCTCTTAGGAAATGCCCACCACTGCTCTGCACCTGTGACTTCCCAGCCATGATGGCTGCAACAACAACTTTGAGTCAAAATAAACCCTTTCTCCTTGGGCTGCTCCTATCAAGGTATTTTATCACGGCAGCACAAGACACTAAGACACGTCACAGCACCATGGTTGACCATTGGTTTCATCCATGCTACCTCATGTATGGGTATGCCTTTGTAGGTAAATGAGCTCCACGGTGTAAACCTGATCACATCAACAGTGCCTGTTCGTCATTCAGGGGGACTGGGGCCATTTGCGCTTTTGAATTTCATGTGTAAAGCTGCCACTATGGTTTGTAGTTTCCCCTCAAAATTCACATGCTGGAGACTGGGGATATGACTCAGTGCATAAGAGCACTTGCTGAGGACATGAGTTTGGACCCCAATACTCATCTAAAAAGGCAGAAGTGACCTGTGACAGGGGGGAGCTCTTATCTTTGAGACTTGTTGGTCCCTAGCCTAGCTCCAGGTTCAGTGAGAGACCCTGTCTCAGAGGAATAAAGTGCAAAATACAAGAGCAGGATGACCAGTGTCCTCCTCTAACCTGTGACTACCCATGCAAACCACAAATATGTATGGACACGGACACACACAAGCAGAAAGAATTCTTCTGTTAGAAACATGATCCTGGACTCTACACTGCTATGTTTTGGGTTTGAAATGTGTATGAGTGCTGGGTGCTGTTTGGAAAACTATGGATCCCTTAGAAGGTGGAAACTCACTGGAAGAAGTGGGGCTCGGGAGAGAGGGACTCAAGGTTGGCCTCTCTTGCTGTCACATCCCTGTGCCATGGTCACCTGGGATGTAAAGCACCCGTTGCACATTCTCCAGAGCCACCAAGCCTTCCCCACCATGATAGACAGGAATCATCTCAAACCATGAGCCCAAGTAAGTCTCCTCCTTTAGTTGCTCCCGTCAGGTATTTGACCACAGTGATTAGAGAGGTAACGAGTGCACGCGTGCCGGTGGTTTTAAGAGGTGGGGCCTTTGGGAAGTCGGTAGGATTAAATGAGGACATGAGGGTGGTGTTCATGATGGCCCTTGTAGCTTTATACAAAGAGGGAAAATGCTCTGAGCTGGTGCACTGGTTCTGACTCACCACACAGTGACCCATCCCAGGCCTTCAACCAGATGTCAGCAAGTGCTGGCTCCGTGCTGCTAGGGTCCCCAATCTCCAAGAATCATGAGTCAAATAAGCATCTGTCCACCTCAAATTATTGGGGCCCAGGTGTTTTGTTATAACATCTGAAAATGGACAAAGTTGGCTTCTTGGAACATTTGTACACAAGCTTCTGTCTGTTGGGGTTCAAACCTAGTGAGTTGAGTTAATGGATCACAGGGCCAGTCTGTGTTCATCTGAGCAGCCGTACCCACTGTCCACTTAGGAAATACCCACCACTGCCCCTTATGGGCAGAAGCAATGATTCTGCAGAAGAAATGAAGCCTTACCCACAGAGGCCGAGCTCAACACATCCCAATCTTGACTGTGTCGCAACACGGCGCTGACCTCAAGAAAGCCGTTGACCACAAAGACACACTGTTACGAAAAATGCCTGTGCCTCCTGGGCACTCTCTGGTCAGCAAATAGCTTTTTTGGAGTTTCATCTTCACAAACTCACATGTTCAGTTTAGTTAAAATATTTCCATCGGCTCCTTTTTTAATATGAAGAGGCAAAGATACAGGGGACATCAGCTTGCCCACAGGGGTACAGCCAGCAAGTACAGAGCTCAGGCATCCCTGGCAGGTGGTGTCTCAGAGCTTCCCTTCAAATGGAGCTAGACAAAACAGATCAGGACATGGGAGATGCTGACTCAGCGGACTGAGCATCCTTGAAAAGTAAAGGCCAGCATGGCCACACTCTGTAGCATCCAGCTCTGGCCCCGAAAACAGGCCAGATGAGAAGCCACCAGGCTTCTAAGGAGTATCCTTGCATCCTTCCTCTCTGGGTCTGGCTGAGTGTACATCTTTATCCTAGGGTTGGACACTCTTCTCTTGGCCCATGAGGCTTGCTGGCTTCAGTTGAGTACAGTGACCCTTGAAGCCCTGGCTCATCCAGCAAAAGTTAAGCTCCTCAGTTGTGGCCCAGGATCAGCCCAACATCTTTGTTGGCCCTAATGATAAAAGGGCCACATGTCTAGGATCGAAAAAGACCTCTGCATGGCACATATAGAGAATGAAGGGAAGTACTCAGTGAGGATGTGTTGAAAGTGCTATATCCATCTGCCCAGTTTTCTCCCACCCATCCACCATTCATCCATCCACCCACCCATCCATCCGTCATCCAAACATCCATCCATCATCCATCATCCATCCATCCATCCATCCTCTCATCTGTCCACACACGCTCTCATCCATCTACCCATCTATCTATCCATTCATCTATTACCCCATCCATTTATCTATCCTTCCACCCATCTACCCAACCATCTATTCATCCATCCACCCATTCATCTCTCTATCCACCAATTAATCATCCCATCTACCAATCCACCCATCAATCTACCCAAAATCCATTTATCCATCCCACCCATCATTTATTCATCTGTTCACCTACCCACCATCCATGCATCCATCATTCAGTTAGTTGGGGATGTAACTTATTGGTTCATACCCAACATCCTTTTGCACCTGATAAAGAGGAGGGAGCCTTAGCCAATATGGTGTATTTGTGGTGCAGAATCTAGAAGAGAAAGAGAGAGAAACAGGAAAGATGAAGGTTAGGCAGAAGTCCATAAAGGAACAGCTGTAAAGCCTGAAGACAGATCTTCTAGGTGCCAGTTGTGGAGAGTGAAGCCTTCAAGAGATGGTGCCATGTGGTCCTGGCCAGATCACCATCAGTAGCTATGAAATGTCTGGAAGCCTGATTACTCTCTCCTTGGTGCCTGGACCCTTAGTTCCCTGGAACTCTTTCCCGGTGGAGATTGCACCACATAGGGCCCTGGTGTACATCCGGGTTATATGCCTGTAGCCATATTTGGAGCAGCTTCTGTAGACTCAGAGCTTGGGCTTGTGGATGGTGAAGCACGTGTGAGTGAGACCCGCAGCCTATGTCCCTGTATCCCCCACACCCAGGGCTCAAGGATTTCTAAAGTAGTTCAAGAGTAAAAGAAGAAACTGTAGAAGAAACTGGAATAGAGGGACAAGGGGGACACAGTTACACGGGGAGGTCCAGAGGATTCTGAGGACTGAGCTGTGACCACTGGGTGCACAGTGTTGATGGTAGACAGCCTGCTTGGGCACCTGGGATGGGACAGGCTTGGGGGAAGGGCTGGCAGTGCATTTGACCAACTGGCCATGCAGAGCCAGGCACGTCAGACAGCCAGATGGACTTTCCCCATCCTGCCTGGAAGAGAAAATCATTCCAGCGCAAGGAACATGGCAGCAACAGGCAGACAGCATACAGGCCCCCAAACATGGGACACCAGAGCGCTTCTGGCCATGTCTGGCCACTGCTGTGCAAGCCGTTGGGGTCCACAGTGTTGGGGATAATGACAGTGCATGTTTCTAGCATTGGTCTGTGTGTTGGAGTATGCCGCCGGTTCCAGAATCTTCCTGTCCTGAAAGGCTCCAGGAGGGAAGCCGAGAAAGAGCATGACGTGGTCAGGAGGTGCAAGGTGGGAAGGCAGTGATGGGGTAGAACTCCAACCCACATCCAACAATGGATCCACAGTTCCTGAATACGACTCTTCCATGATAGCAAACATGTCGGGGACCCTTGCATCCTGGCTTCCCTGGGTTGGAGTCCTGGCACAGCTCACTCTGCCCGGCCTCAGCCTTCCAGGCTTCTTCCCACAAAACAGAAGTGTTGGTCGGTCACTCGGTCAGTCACAGCATGTGAGGTGACTCAGCCTGCAGGCCTGGTGGCAGGCAGCATCACCTCTAAGCCATGGCATACGCCTCATTACCTTCATGTGGTTAGAATAGCAATTGGGCCACTGCGGCACCCACGTGAGGTGGGCAGTGATTTGTTTTAATTCCTGTGTTTGCCTGACCTCATCTGCTCCAGGAAGAAATCTTATTTATTGTCAGTTAACGTTCCCTGAGTGGTTTTGATGAGCCTTCCAGATAGAATGGCCTGAGCTGTCCTTCCGTTGGATCCTTATTCCCAGAGAGTAGGCTGAAGGCCCCAAGGCCATTCCTGTGCCAAGCCTGTGTCCTCTCTTCATGCCCCAAAATTCTGGCCTCTGGCAGCAGGGGTTTACATGAACCTGCCCCCCATTCATGATGCTCCCTGATCTTTTGGTTAATTGTAGACATGTCCATCATCCCTGCAGGGTTCTCTGTCTCTCTCTCTCACACATACACACACACACACATATATATATGTGTGTATGTGTGTGCATGTGTGTGTGTGTGTGTGTGTGTGTCATAGTGGGGGTCTTTCAAGAAGGCGGGAGCAGTTGTCTGTTGGGCACATGAACAGAGAAGGAAGTAATGAGGCTGGAAACACATGTTGGTGGGTAAAGTACTTGCCATGCAAACTGAGGAATTGAGTTCAGATCCCCCAGAACCTATGTAAAAATCTGGCTGTGGTTGTCTGTAGGACCAGCATCCTACAGTGAGATGGGAGGTGAAGACAGGAGGATCCCCATGAACCTCATCCAGCTAGAGTGACATTCACAGCAGTGGACCTTGCTTCGAGCAAGGCAGAAAACACCAGAGGTTGTCATATGACCACACACGTCATGGCTTGCATGTACACACACCACATGGAGAGAGGAATTTTGTCTTTTGTATTTTGTTTAAAAAGAAAAGTAGATGGGAATAAAGTGACCTGAGCAAAGTTGGGCTCTGGGACCAGGGGAGATTTGACAGGCAGGTTGGAGACGGCCTTCCATGGTGACTGCTCTCCTGTCTCTTTCCAGACCCATTGATCCTGAGAACAAGTGTGTCCCTTACACCTTTATCTTCAGGGACATTGGCACCCTGCTCCCGGGGGGTGGGGGGGGGCTACCATGCAGGAGGCTGCTGGCCTGACCCTAAGATGAAGTTCCTTTCTGTTCTTGTCACCAAACCCCTAAAGGGTCGGAACTGGGAAACATGGGGAATGAGGTTGCTGAATAGAACCTGGAGTGGCCATGTTGGTTTAACAGGGAAAGAATGTTGTAGCATCCACTCCCATAAGGTCCTTAGAGTCATCAGATCCAGAGGCAAAAAGCAAGGAAAGACCATGGTTCTGGGGACTGGGAAGGGCAGTGGGGAGTCACTGCTAAGTGGGTGTGGTTTTAGTCTCATGCTATGAGGATGACTGCACAGCACTGTGAATGCAGAACCCATCCAGCTGCACACTTAACGCACGGCTAAGATGGGATGATTTATAGCTATTTGTGAGTATTTTTTAAAAGATAAGGACTGGAGGTATAGGTCAGTACAGCATCTGCCTAGCCTGCTTGAGGCTCTGGGTTCCATCTCTAGTGTTGAGAAGGAAGGAGGAAGGGAGGATAGAGGAAGAGAGGGAGGGAGGAAGAGAGGTAGGGAGGAAGAGAGGGAGGGAGGAAGAGAGGGAGGGAGAGAGGGTGAAGAGATGAGAGAGACAGAGATGGGCAAGAGGGAGGGAGGGAAACAGAGAGAGAAGGAGGGGAAAGAGAAAAAGAAATGGAGGGAAAGGGAAAACGGCAGCACAGGGCCACAGTCACAGTTGCCCAGAAGACTAAGGAGGGAGGATCAAGTTCAAAGAAAACTTGCATGACCTAAAACCTTGTCTCAAAGGTAAATAAATCTGGAGCTGGAGACATGACTCCATGGTTTGGAACACTGACTGCTCTTACAGAGGACATGGGTTCAGTTCTCAACACCCACATGTAACTCCAGTTCTAGGGAATCCAGCACCCTCTTCTGGCCTTCTCGGGCACTGCACACTTGTGGTGCATAGACACCCACCCAGGCAAAACACATGCATGAAACAAAAATAAATCCTTTAAAAAAGAAGTAAATTTTAATATAAAGGAGCAGCAATATTCTTAGCTCTTTGTTTGTGGTTTTTTTTTTCTATTTTGGGGGAAGCAGTATCTTACTCTAGCCGAGGCTGACCTAGAAGTCACTCTTGCGACAGCATCTCTGTCACTGTGATTGTAGACATAAGCTTCCAACCCCCGTGACCTCCATCTTTAGGGTCTCCAGTTGTTTGTTCATCTCCGAAACAAGCTTAGAACCCACAGCCTCACCATGATCTGTTCTTGAGTCTCTAGATGGGGGCTCAGAGCTCCTGCTTTTCTGTATCTTGTATGTATATTTTATATATCTCAAATGAGTAAGCCCAGGAAATCCCAGCTCAGCTGAGGGATCGCTGCTGCTCACTGCTCACACAGAGCTTGCTCTTGTCATTCTCCACCTCTGGCTGGTGCTACCAGGAGTCCAGTATACACTTCCTTGATGTTATTTCTCAGTAGAGTTGGGGAAGGTGAAGGGTGGTGGTGGCTGGTGAAGCCCATGTCAGTGGACGTGAAGGCCCCCAGTATAAACACAGGGAGAGGCACATCTTAGGCTAGTATGGACATGGTGGGGGCACATCTTGAGCTTGTGTGGACTCAGGAGGCATGTCCCCCTCTAGCATGTGCACCGAGGACACACCTTCCCACACCCCCCCAATGCAGTTAACCAGTCTTTGCCACCTTCTCCTAAGCTGAACTGAGCCACTGTTCCACCCACAAAAGCAGCTTCCCCTGGGATAGCATCAGTGTGGGCCCTGTTCCACCCACAGTCACTGTTAAGTGGACCTTTGTCACCGCCTCAATCTCCAGCCTGCTCTGCAAGCATAGATTTGAATGCAGGCGGAATGAGAAATCCATTACCAGCCCAGGGGCACTGCTAAGGAAGGAGGCTTGTTCCTAGGCAACCCGGTGGCCCACTGCTATGCAGAGAAGACTGAGGTTAGGCAATGGGCAAAAAGCACTGGGTTGGGTCTGGGTTCCTTAGACCCTTCTGACAACTGGAGAAATGTGGGACAGGGGCCCTCCCTGAAGAATGCTGGTGGCAGGTGGTTGGTCCCCTGTGTCTTATGAGTCTTGCTTGCCCTGGCACACAGGGCCTTGTGCTCTCACCTCCACCCCAGGAGCTCCTGAAATGAATTGCCTGAAACAGTGTAACCAGTGAGAACAGAGATGGACCAGCCCCCTTTACCCAGCCATGTACTCCCCTTGCCTGGTACCACCTCTTGCTAACCTCTGCAGAACTTACTTTATGCCAGACTTTGTATCAGTTAGGGAACTGCTAGATGCTGTAACAAACATGCCCCTCCCCGAAGTCATATTCATTTGAACAAAAAGAGTTCACTACCTGCTCCAATGCAGCTCTCCTCTGAGCCAGCCATTTCCATCCAGCCTTCCCAGCCTCTACTGCGGCCACCTCTAGCTACCAGGAAGTGAAAGCCCACAGTATCCCACTTCCTTTATAACCTATCAACTGCAGTTGCACCTCGTGATTTTCCCTCCATTGTCCGGAGGCTGGGGCACAGGAGGGGCCTTGCAGTGGAGCTGGAAGGAATGAAAATCCCACCCTGTGTGCTGATGAGGCAGGCCTTACATTAGAGCTTGGCTGAAGCCCTTGTGAGAAGCACACATTGCAGAGAACATGTGGGCTTTGGTTGTTGTTGTTGTTGTTGTTGTTGTTGTTGTTGTTGTCATTGTTCTCATTAGTTTTGATGCTTTTTTTCTTAATTTTTAAGACAGGGGTTCATGTAGCCTAAGATAGCCTTGAACTCACTATATAGCCACCAAGGATGGCCTTGAACAGCTGAGATTCCTGCCTCCACCTCCCAAGGGCAGAGATTATAGCCATATGTTCCCATATCTGACTTACATATTGCTGGGAACTAAACCTAGGACCTTCTTTCTGCCTGCTCAGTGAGCATTCTGCCAACTGCGGCATATCTGTTTGTTTTGTTTAACTTGAGTGTAGTTTGAGACTGCTCTGTGAAAGAGAACAGGGAGGGTCTGTGGCCTAAGTGTCATCTACCTTGTCCACTCACTGTGGCCATAGCCGTGGCGGGCCCCAGGACATCTGAATAACCACAAACTGGTGGTTTGAACAAGTAGTCGCTGTCATCTTGCAGGGTCCTTCCTCTTCTACCTGGAGGTCTCCCAGCTTCCCTGGCTTGTGGTCACATTTCTTTTCTCCCTGCTTCTGTCTTCATGGGCTGCTCCTCCGTGTCAGGGCCTCATGTCTCCCTCTGTCCTTCCCAAATGTACGCTTGGTGGTGGACCTAGAGAGTAGACAGGAAAACCAGGGTGACCTTTCCACCTCTAGGTGCTTGACTCATTTGTATATACAAAGACTTTTATCACAATCAAGTTACATAGACAGATTCCAAAGAGCAGGACATCACATGTCTCTTTCAGGTGACCACCCCGTTCCCTACCTTCAGTTAACTTTGGCTACCAGCATTTTGTTAGATGTATTTCTCAGGCCCTCCTCTGAGCCCTAACCCCAACCCTCAGTGGCCAGCACCCTGGTCTCCAGTCCCTTCACTGAGCCACCCCACTGACCTCCATATCCCAGATAGTGGAACTAGACCGAGAGATCAGAAGGCAGAAGAACGTCAGGAGTTCTTAAGTGCAGGTGGGCTAGCAGGATGCCCTGGTCCCAGGCTACTACTCTGCATCTCCCCACCCAAGATCATGCTAGAGACTGCCTAAGGGTGCCCATCCCCACAGTTCAGGCATCAGGTTAATGGGTTGTAAGAAGAACCAGATGGAAATGAATTTAGGACAAAAGAAAATCCAGACCCTCTGTGTTACATCTCGATGTCTGAGTCCTCCCCCAGACCCTCTGTGTTACAGCTGGATGTCTGAGTCCTCCCCAGACCCTCTGTGTTACAGCTGGATGTCTGAGTCCTC
>NC_022015.1:36891759-36907002 GCF_000317375.1 Microtus ochrogaster
GGTCGGCAGGCTCTTGGAGGGTATCAGGGCAGGTGAGCATCTCTCAAGGATGGGATTGCTACATTTATAAAGGACCCTAGGGACTGGAGAGATGGCTCTTGCAGAGGACTGGGGTTCAATTCCCAGCACTAACATGGCAACTCACAACTGCCTGTAACCCTAATTTCAGGAGATCTCATGCCCTCTTCTGGCCTCTGTGGGCACTGCACACATGTGGTACACATACATATGTGCAGGCAAAACACCAATATACATAAAACTGCCCTCTGGGTCCCCTGTACCGAGACTAGTGGGTACCCTGAGGAACCCCTAGCTCAGGCAGCTCCCCATGCCAGCCTGTGCCTGCTCTGGGAACCTCACCATGTCAGTCACATATGCTCAGCTCTTTAAGTGAAGTCAGAGCAGGGATTTTTCTAGGAAGTTTTCCTACTGGTGACTATTAAGATATTTAAAAAATTACTGTACAGGTAACTCTTCAGCAGACTAAATGAAGCTGGGCCATATCGGCCCCGATCTCATTGTGCATCTGAGCTGCATTGTGGCCCCACTTCTCTGCGACAGTGACTCATCTTGGCTTTAATACAAAGGAAGCAGGCTTGGGAGGAGGAGCAGCAACAGCTGGTGGGGCTGGGGTCCCAGCACTGTAGGGTGATCTGCCACCACCAATGCTTTCCACTGCTAGCACTGGGGTGCGCGGGTGGCCAAGTAAGCCCCAAATTAGCTCAGTGCCCCATTCTCTGGATGGGTTCTTGGTGACGAAATGCTTTCCTCCTCACCAGCTCTGAGAGTGCATTTCCTGGCCGTGTGTACTTCCTGCCTTCAACAGTGGGCTTGTTCTACGCCAGGCCCATTCCCCCCTGGGTCTGAGCACATAAGCTTGAGCTCGGAGCAGTGCAGCGAAGATTAGTGTATTTACCAGCTTAGAGGATCAACTGCTTTGCAGGAGAAAATTAGCCCCAATTTGCTGTGTGTCTCACAGCCCACTGTGGGCTGCTCGCCGTCCTGAAGATGCCCAGCCATGCCCTTCCTCCAAGGCTGGCAGCAGATCCCAGGAGGGGGGCCTACCCTACATAGGCCTGGAGGGTGAGCCTTGGAGAGGCATAGTGAATGGTGTGAGTGGCCAGCAGCTGCAGACCCCAAACAGGGCTCAAGACTGGCTGGTCATCTAAAGAGAGCTGAATGCCACAGCAGTAACTGACTGGGACCACATTGGGCTGTGCAGAGTTCAGGGTTCATAAATAAAACGGTCTAGTATGTGCCTGCTTTACACATTTCCAGACTGCTGGAAATGGGGATGCAGGGCACCTGGGGCTTTTGGGATTGCAGGGCCTTCCCAGGGCGATGGCACAGCACTCATGTGCCCTGTGTCCTTTCTTCCCTGGCCTTATGTGCTTCATACTGTAGTGTCCTCCCAGTGGTAGGTTCTCCCTAGCAGGCTGGCTGAGTCCTCTAGGATTCTTTCTGAATTCTTTCCTGGATGCACCTGTCCTGTGTCATCTCCTGGGCTACATACCTGGCTATGTTCTGGGGCTACTACGTGCTGGCTAGAATGTGGAGACCCCCAGGTAGCAGGAACAGAGGTTTGTTTCCTAGCTGTGAACAGCAGGGATTCTGTTATCACAGGGACATTTGGTCATGCCACCTGCAAACTCCCATGGATATTGGGCTCCTGGGTTTGAGGGCAGACCATCCACTGGATATCTGTGTTCTTGCCCCTTTCAAGGAACTCAGCTGAAAGCAAGACAAGACTTGGGCTGCTGGCACTGTGCTGGGAGATGGAAGCCAGCACATGCCACTGTTGTGTTCATGGCACGAAAGGAAATGTGCATACATGTGCACGCGCACACACACCTACACAGGCATGCACATATGCACAGGCACATAGGTATGTGTACATACACATGTGCATAAATGCACACACATGTACATATACACACATGTTGACATACAAACATCGCTGCAGTAGAACAATAGCCACTCGAAGATCTCAGCCCCTGAAGCCTGTAAGCCCATCTTATGAGGTGGGTGGGTCTTTGCCATGAGCCAAGGACTACCCAGAGCCACCAGGAGCTAGGAAAGCAAGGGGAGCCCCCCCCCAGGGGCCTTACTGGGCCTTATCTGGGTGTCTGATGCCTATGAGAAAAAAGAAATCTGTTTTAACCTTGGGCACTCTGGGTCAGTCTGGGTTGCCTGTTGGAAAAGCGCCACCCACTCTAAAGGCTCCCTCCTCCAGTAAACCTCTCTGGAATACCTTCACAGACATGGAAGGAGCTGTGTCTCCTCAACAATGCTACATCTAGTCAATGTGACAGTGAAGAGCAACCGTCACACCTAGCTATCTATCTGCAGAATGGTCTCACCTTCCCGTATGCCCCAATTTAGTACCAACTGCATACCTCCTTCCCAGCTCCAGGCATCTCCATCCTTTCTCTCCAGCACTAGAAGATCTCAACCCCTGAAGCCTGTAAGCCAACCTAATGATGGGTTGGGTCTTTGCAGGGGGAAGTAAGGATTGCCCCATAAAGAATGTTCTAGAAATACAACAACTCCAAGGACCTCACATGTATAGATCATGTGGCATGTGGCCTTTCGTGCCTGACTCATTTTGCTGAGCATGGCATTAAGAGTCACCTCTGCCACAGCAAGTGTTAGAGCACTGTCCTTCCCAAGGCAGACCCAGTTCCATTACAGGGACTAGCGGCTACATGCATCCATCCGCTTGCCTGCGGCCTTAGACTGTTGGGACTGAAGCAACCATGAGCCAAGCATACAGATTTCTGCTGGAGACCCTGACTGCAGTTCCGCTAGGTCTAGGCACCCCAGTGGGGATGTGTCTCACTGGGACTCTTAGGAAGAGCTCTGCTGTTCCCCACAGTGGTGCATGTGTTCTGCCTTTCTCATGTCCTCCCTGATGCAGGCTGCTCTGATGCACTCCAAGGATCTCCTGGTTTGCATTTCCCTGGATACTGTAGGTGCTGTGCTTAATCCCATGCGCTTCTTGGCTGTGTGTCCCTTTTCTGGAAAAATATCAGTCTTTGTCCACGTTTGTGTATATGTGTGTATATGATCCATGCACATATGTGTGTGCACCTGCATACATACAGAGGAGGACATTAGAGGTCCTACTCTACTACTCTCTACCTTATTCTCTTGAGACAGGGTCTGTCAGTCAACCTGGAGCTAGACTGGCACCCAGCATGCCCCAGTGGGCCTCCTGCTGCTCTGCCCACTGGCTGGTTTTATAGGGACTCACAATGCCTGGTTTGGTTTTGTTTTGTTTTAATGTGGATGTTGGGATATGAACTCAGTTCCTCATGTGTGTGCAGCAAGCACTCTCAGCAACTGAACTGTCTCCCCAGCCCTCCCTGCCTAGGGTTTTTTGTTGTTGTGGTGGTGGTGGTGGTGGGTGATCCATTTGCCAGCTTCTTCGCTCGTTCTGGGTATAAACCCTTTGGCATGTGTAATTTCCCAGTGTTTCCTCGTCTTCTGTTCGGCCACTGTTCACTCCGCTGATTGCACCCTTGGTGCACATAAGCTTTAATTCCCACGGCGTCTAATTTATGTCCTGCTTTTGTTGGCCCACCTGTCACTGTCAGGTCCAGGAAGTCACCACATCCATCAATCACCTTTCACTGTTTTTCTTTAAAGTGTTTTAAATTATGTTTGTTTGTTTTGTGGGCCGATGCACAAGTGAGCATGCGCTATGCACATGGGTGTGACACCACACGTGCATGGAGACAGCTTTCAGTCACCACTTCTCTTTTTCCACCATTATACGGGACCCAAGAATCGAACTGGGGCCATCAGGCTTGGTAGCAATGCATTTGAGCACTGAGCGGTCTTGCCAGCTCTCATCCTTTCTTCAGCACGTTGAATCATGTCCTCTCGCTTCCATTTTGATCTTTAGTTTCTCAAAAGTATGTATGGGACCCAGTGCCACTGTCCCACATAAACACCGAGCCACAGTCCCTTGGTGGGATCTAAGACCCATCCGTCCTCACACGCTCCCTGATGGTCTCCGCGTTCATTCATGGTGGTGACTTTGGTCTGGGACCCAGGTCTAACAGCCATACTACCTTGAGCATGCCCAATCACATCTGATCTGGGACTCAACATGGTACATGATAGAACCGTCCTCCAGTGTCTCTTCATCTGAGCCATCCCCACCTTTATCCTTCTATTGTGTATTGCAGCACCTGACTGAGTCTCAGGAAAGCTACCTGCCTGCATGGTCTCCCTCTACCTCCTCCTGTCTGTGAATGAGAGGAGCTTAGCAGCCCCTTCCCACCAGGGACTGAGAGATCAAGCGTCTCGCCAGCATAGTAAGCCCCCAGCTACCACTCACTGAGACATCTCTCCCTGTAGGGTGACCTCTGCCAGTGTGGCATGCTAGTGAAGGAATCCTGACTCTGGTCTCCCTATACTACCTGAGCGGGGCTCCTGAGCAATTACCCAGAAGTACTTGCACGGGGAGGAGGGGGAAAGCACCTGCTTTATTCTCCCCTTGCTTTAAAGATTTCCCTGGGAGAAACTGACACTTCCAGGCTCTCCACTGATGACCTCTGCCCTACCAGGAAGTGACATTTCTCCTGCCTTCCTGTCTTATCCTACCCCTCCCCCGCATGTATCACTGGAGCAGGGAGTCCCTAAACTATGACTGTGTCTAAATCCGTTGTAGACATCATTCTGTCTGAGAATTGATTGCCCCTTTGCACTGGCAATACCCCAGCTTGTGTCCAGGTGTGGGGAGCCCAGAGCTTCTGTGTACTTTGGGTTTTTTTTCTGCCCCCCCCCCCCCCGCTGCCTTCTGTACACCAGGGTTGCCAGGCAGCATCCCCTATAAACAGATGATTTCATTAGAGAAAAAGGTTTTTGCACAGAATATTAGATTGTGGAGTTTTATCAAGCAAAGAAAGGAGTCCAGGGCATTGAGAATGCGGTCTGACGCGGGAAGCCTCTGGCCCGCCTTCCCTAATTGTGCCTGAGTTTAGATGGAGCCGGAACACCAGATCCAGAAGTCTCTATGACACTTGCCCCCACACTCATCCCAGCTGGAGAGTAAATTGTACCACCCAGTGCTTAGCTTCCAGGAGTGCAGGGAGATCTGTCTTTGTGCCCGGAAAACAGTCTTCAAAGTCATCTTTTTTCTTTTCTTTCAAATGTAAAGAGAGATTAAATCTTCTGGTTTCCCACATGATTCTGGCAAACAGCAAGTAAGGAATGGCCTCTGGAGGCCTCCTCCCCCCACAGAGCCCATGTTGCACCCACCATGTAACACAGATACGTCAAGCTGGCCTGTGTGCATGGTCATTCCCAGATCCTTGTAAGACCCTCAGCCCCCATTCCTTCCATCTGGACTCCGTCCTGCCAGGAGCTTGGACATGACTAACCCAGCTAACCATCCCAGAAGTGACTCTTGTTCCTCCAGCCATCTGTCCCCCACTTTGAGGCCATTTGTTGTTATGTTCAGGTGCCTTATGTAGACACCTGCCACGTTGGTCACCTCAGACTGGAGGCCACAAACCCTGACCTGGGCTACTCCGTGCATTAAAGGGAGCTGAGTCCCCAGGATTCTTGCCTCCAAGGTAAAATTGAATGCTGCATAAAGAGGAACAGGAGCACAGCAGTGTTGGGAGAGGTAGGGCTGCAGCAAGATGAGCATATAAGTGACCCAGGATCTAAGGCTCTGGGCAGAGCAGGCCCTTCTTCAGTTTCTACAAGCGTGCTGCGTGCGTGGATGGAAGTTGCCATGATTCTAGGGAAGCCCTGCCCAGCCTCCCCTGCCTCAGGCAACCCAAGATGCAATCATTGCCTGACAGTCAAGAGTCATTGCTTCTGTCTCTGCAGCCAGCTCTCACAGGGCGCTGCACCTGCTTATGTCCCCTCCTGCAAGCCATCAGCTATCCCTCCCATCAACACCAGAGCTCTTTGAGGACACCAATTTAGAACACAGGCCCCTATCTCCTGCTGCAGCCAGGCATGTAGTATGCAGTCTGGACACTCTCTGATGAAGAGATGCTCCGGCTGGAGCTGTGGTCTCGCCCCACCCTTAGGTGCTTCCTGGGTCCTCACTAAGAACCAAAGGCATCCACAGAGTGGGTCTCACACAGCAGATGGTCTCTCGGCCTTCAAAGAGGCCAGTCATCAGAGCTGGCTTGTGGCTGTATCGCCCTTGTCCCTGACATCATCTTCATAGGACTTTCAGCCTGTGCCTCCACGTCTGTTTTCTCTTATGAAGACTCTAGCCACAGCCAGGGAGAGGGCTGAGTCCATAACGTGCTTGATGCAGAAGCATGAGGACATGAGTTCAGATCCCTGGCACAGCAGCTCAGCCGTAACCCCAGCTCTGGGTGTGGAAGGAGGTGGACATGAGGATCCCTGGACTCCATAACCTGCCAGCTTAGTCAGTTCAGGAGAGATGCTGTCCTACTTAGGGTCACTGTTGCTGTGATGAAACACCGCAGCCAAGGCAACTTGGGGAGGAAAGGGTTTATTGGGCTTGTGCTTCATTGAAAGAAGGCAGGACAGGAACTCAAGCAGGACAGGAACCTGCAGGCAGGCACTGATGCAGAGGTAATGGAGGGGTGATGCTTACTGGCTCGCTTCCCAAGACTTGCTCAGTCTGCTTTTTTATAGGACACAAGACCACCAACCCAGGGATGACACCACCCCCAATGGACTTGGCCCTCCCCCACTGATCACGAATACCTACTGCCTGGTCTTACGGAGAAATTTTCTCAATAGATTATCCCACCTCCCTTATGATTATAGCGTGTGTCAAGTTGACATTAAAATAACCAACACAGACACAGTCTCAAAAATTAAAATAGAGAACAAGTTTCAGAAGCGAATGTTGACCGCCAACCTACACACACAGGTGCTGAGGTTAAAGGCAAGCACTACCACATGCAACTTAATGGTCGGTTTTAATTATCAATTACGTTGAATTGAAAGCTGCTGAGCAGATTAGTAAAGCACCCTATGGGTGTATCTGAGAGGTTGGTTCCAAAGATGATTGGCGTGTGGGACAGCCACTGAGAGAGGAAGTCCTGCCCCTTCCCTGAATGTGGGTGTCTCCATCCAGTAGTGGGGGCTCTTGGGGGCCATGGAGAAATAGGAATCTCCCCTCCCCCTCTTCCTCTCCTTCGTTCTCTCTCGTCCTTTCTCTCTTCCTTCCTTTCCTCCTCCCCTCTCTCTTCCTCATCTTCCCTCTCTCCCTCATTCTTCCCTTCATCTCTCTCTCTCTTCATCCCCCCATGTCCCCTCCCTTCCTCACTCTTTCCTTTCCTCCCCCCTCTGCCTGCTTCCCACTCACCTGAGGTGAGCGGCTCTACTCCACCACGCCCCATGCTTCTCCCACGATGCTGTACCTCGCCACGGCCCAGAAACACAAAGCCAGCCCACCACAGCCGGAAGCCATGAGCCAAAATAAGTATTTCCTCATTTAAACCATTTCTCTGATGTATGTGCCACAAGAATGGAAGGTCTAACGTGTCTACACTCTCCACTTGAACTAACATTCAGTTCAAAGGCTTGGGATGCTGGGTTTTCACTCAGATCCCCTCTCTCCTATCAGGTCTGGACAGCCTGGAGGTAATCTCCTGTTTCTAGCCTTTGCTGTCCTTCCTTGAGGTGTGTCCTATCCTGAGGGATGAGTGGCCTTCTGAGGCCACTCAGATTCCTGCTGCCTGTACAGTCAGGGCTAGCCCCAGAGGTAGGATTATCTTTATCTTTATCTTGGTCCTCCCTGGACTACTCCCCTGCTGCTATTGGAGAGCCATGTCTGTGGCTGCACCCATTTTAGCCCTGGGAGAGGAAATAGCTCAATCAAGGTCCTAAGGAACGTGGCAGCCAGGGCCCCCACAATGAGGAAGGAGACCGTAAGACTAGGATGTCAGTGGACAGGTTCTTCTGGGGGACAGATGACCTCCCCCATGTACCCCCATTGTACACCTGAGGCCCAGAGGTCATTAAGGCTATCCTAGACCATGGAGCTGGAAGTCAGTGAGGTAGCTCTGACCCTGCCAGATACACCCTGGTGCCCTAAACCCCACAGGGCAAGCCTTGGCAGGCAGTGGCAAGTCAGAAATGTTAGTAGGTGTTTAAGTGACCTTGAGAGGGCACTTGGGTGGTATATCTCCTTCCCTTTGGCCCCTGAAAGGAACCTGAACAAGAGCCTGAAAACTTCCAAGGGCCAGGGGACACAGACACTTGCAGGTCCAAGGACTGTCTTCTCATGTTGTTCCCACACCCACATCCCCACCAGTAGGTGTGTGCAGTTCTAAGGGTCTGCAGCCATAGTGGAGGCTCCTAGCGGTAACCATCTCTACCATGTGTGGCTCCAAGACTGAAGCGACCTGGACATCAGTGTTCCTTCCTCCTGTCAGGAACAAGGCCCTGAGGCCAACATAGTCATCAAAGGACTAAGCTGAGGGACAGTTCTCCTGAGGACTGCTCAGTTCTCCACACAGGTGGCTTCCAAGAGGCATTTTCTTTCAGACCTATGCCCCGCCTCCACCCCATTGCACCTGGTCACTAACAACCATAGACAGCCTGGACATGGCCCACTGGAAAACAGCATAACCCAGGTCCTCCAGACAGAACAAAGAACCAAGACTTCTTTAGGTGCTGGGGACTGGGAGTGGCTCAGAATGCCTGTAAGGACAGGGTCCCCAGGATACCTTATCCCTCAATTCAGGCTACAGCAGGCATGTGCTTGCATGCCCAAGCCCCACCCCTTTCAATTGTTGCCGTCACCCCCCTTCCCAGCACCCCAGGCTGGAATAGACTCCAGGCTTAAAATTAATTTCTCTTCCGCTTTACAACAATGCCGCAGCCTCTCCCGGAACATCCCGTCACCAATTGCGCAGAACATGTGCTGCCTCTTTGGGCTGGGCCCCTGAGCCCCAGAACTCCGAGTATTTACCCACCCAGAGAGCCTCGGCATCATCAACTCTGCCAGGTGTGCACCTGCCCTGCAGAGACTGGAGACCGAATATGGGGCCTGCTGCAGCCCCACCCAGCTCGGAGGCACTGATGCTAACAGGAGGTGGAGCTGGAGGCCAGGAGCTGGGAATGGAAACCAGATGGCAGCCTGGTGCTGGGGTGTGGGGAGGGGAGCCACTCCACATCTTCAGGGTAAGGTGACCTTGGACAAGTCACCTGACTTCTAGGCTTTCTGGGAGGTGGGTCCCCAACTAAAGAGTTGCTCTGAGGCCTAAGGTTCCTGTACCCAGAGCTCTGTGCAGTGAGAGGCTGCCTCAGTGGACCCAGCAGACAGTGCTGGCCCCCAAGAACGTTCTCATCTGCTCCTATCTGCCCAGGGCTGGCAAGTCCCACTCTGCAGATAGGGAAATTGAGGCCCAGGAAAGGAAAGGGGCATGACAGGTGTGGGGCTGGGAAGAGCCTCTCTCCCATCCCTCTGTCTTGTTTTATCCCCTCTTCCCACCAGGACTCCAGACACAGGGCTGAGGGCCCACCTGGTCCAGCATGTGTTGCACTATGCAAACCTCCCTCCTGACCCCCTGCCATCTCCCCAGCCTGGACTAACAGTGTTTGCTTCCTCAAGAGTCATCTTGGCAGCCTGTCTATGCTGCCAGCACCCAGGGACACCATCCTCTTGACAGATCTCAGAACACATACACACACAGACACACACACACCACATACTTCACACACATATGCACACAGAAGCATACACAGTCACACTCAGATCTATACACCCATACACACAAACGTAAGCAAATGCACACTCACTCATACGTACATATACATACATGCACTGCTAGCTGTAGACTCTTCCATATGTGTGCACCTGTTGGGGCCAGAGAACATGGGGGGTCCCCCCTATCAGCCTTGGCCTCTTCCTTTGAGGCACGGTCTTACCCTGGACCCAGACCTAAGGCCAGAAGACAACAAACCTCGATGATCCTGAGTCTGTCCTTGGAACTAGAGTTATAGGTGTGTATGGGAGGCCTGACTTGTTACTGTGGTGTTGAGATCCGAACTCTAGTCCTCGTGATTGTGCAGCAGGGGCTCTTAACCACTGAGGCATTTTTTCTAGACCCAAGTCTTCTATTTTGAGACTTGTCTCCCCTCACAGTGACATTGGCATTGTGAGGGCACCTTGTAAGGTTTGATTGACATCTGCCAAGTCTGTGCAAGTCAGGAAAGCCTGGGTTAGGCTGCAGTAACAAGCAATCCCGAGTTTACAGTGGCTTAAAAACCCAAAGGGTAATTTCTTGCCCACTTTCATGACCCTGTCCCCAGCAGTTCCCTCTGACCGTGGGTGGACAGAGCTCCAACCGAATGGACAATCCCCAGCTTTCGGTCTCAGAAGCTGAGTTGAAGATAACGTGATAAAAGTCGTGTTGCTCCCGGCTTTTCCTGAGCACAGTGCTGCCAGCCTCTCTCTCACTGGCCACACCCAGCTTCCGGAGCACAATCCCCCACACAGTCAGAAGTAGGAAGTGAGGAATGCAGTGGGCAGAGCCCTAAGATACAGAGCCCTGGAAGCAAGTGCCTCCTGCAGTGGGGCCAGTCAAAAAGGGCATCCCCACACGTGCCTGAATGCCAGGCTAGCCCAAGACCAGCTGAGGTCCTCCCCAGGGTCTCCGGGTTCAGGGCTAACTAGTAAATGGGAGAGTGAGTGGCCATTGCCTTAGCCTCTGCACACATAGTGTCTTCCCTCTTGCTACCCGAGGCTCCTGCTTCTCCTTGAGCTTAATGGTTCAGATTCCACACCTGGGAATGTAGAACTGGTTCCTGAGACCAGACCCGAAGCCCATCCTCTGTGAAGAGCACCAGGCCCACCTGGGACCAGAAACAGAGCTCCCCTACAGCAGTGCCATGTCCCTGCAGGCTTCAGTTCCTTCCCCAGAGAAGTGGGGGAGATGTTTCTGTTTCAGAATCTTCACAAAAGAGTGTCAAAGTGCTAGCAAGGAGCCAGGTAAAGGAAAATGCTGGAAATATTTGTGCAGGCAGGGCCGAGGCGGCGAGTGGACAGGAAAACAGGCCTCCCGAAATGGGCTGGCAAACTGTGTGGCTGGGGGTGTTCTCCGTTGCCAGCTGAGTTGTGACTCTCAGCAACTGTCGCCTAGCAACCGTGCATGCGGGGTACCTAACTCAGCCGGGATGGGTGGCTGGGATAGAGGCTGCCAGGAGAGAAAAAGGCAACGGAAGTGGAGGGGATGGCCCCAGAGGCCTGCAGCTCCAGGCTTTCTGAGAAGGAAGGGGTCCCCGCTCACATTGTCCCAGAGGAATCTTGGTCCTCCACAGCTGGTGCCTGTGTTGTATGTTTTACACACGAGTGTGCCCCATTTTCTTTTTTCATACCATAGCCTAAAGATCTCTCAGTTCCAAGGTTTGCTGACAAGCAGCTACATTGGGGCTGCTCCTGGCATGGGCTAATTGACAGTGTTGGGCATGAGGAGTTGAGGATCCCAGGGTGAAAGCAGGAGGCAGAGCCCTCCTTCTCCTCCAGTGCTCAGAACCTGGACAGGCTCCCTATAGTCATGCCTCAGTTTCCCAATCTGCAAAATGGAGGCAGGACTGCTCTACTAACCTGACTGGAAGCTCAAAGATAAGCCTGGACTTTGCCCTTGGGAGGAGCTCTAGCCCAAAACATTCCATTTACAGTGATAGTCTAGGCCACACCTTCTTGGCCTTGATTTCGGGAAGAAGCTGGGTGCCTAAAGGATAAGCCCCCAAGAATTAGGAAGACTAAAGCAGAGCCTCACCGCCTAAGGGAACCCACCCTGATTCCAGCTCTGAGCATTAAAGACTTGAGGCTTTCCTGACCTGCAATTTCCTGTGCAGCTTGTCATAGGTCAGTGTTGGGAGGGGTTTCCATCCCTAATTCACAGAAAGGGTCCTGTAGGACTCCCCACCCCCACCCCGGGCTTGTCTTCCTCTCAGTCTGTGGTGGATTTTCCCTCAGTCCCTTTCCTAGAAGCGGGGTGGAGGGTGCGGGACCATCCAGTGAGACCTGAGAGTCTTTCTTATAAATCCCCCTGGGTTGTGTGGACCCCAGAACCTGTGGCTGGTGTCCAAAGTAAGTGTGGGACAGCCTTTCCTTATGAGGACAGGATTCACAAACCTCTCTCACGAGCCATCAGGAAAGCTGGCAGATGGAGGCGGCACTCCAGGTAGTAACATTTGCAGAACTAATCTTCAGGCCTGGGACGGGGGCAGTAATTTTAGACACACTTGGGCCAGTCCGCTGCTAGGGTCTGTGCTGTTTATCACAGCATTCCCGGAGTTGTGACAACCCAGAATGTCTCCAGGTGTTGAGAAATGCCTCCTGGAGGTAGAAGGGAGCAAGAGCAACCCTGGCTGAGGACTCACTAGAAGGAGAGGTTACTTGATGTCTTTTACTGTTGCTGGCTGGTCATAGAGCCCTCTATGGGAGACCAGCTAAGAGAGTCTGAGCAGGGTATGGAGTCTGCTGTCCCTCTGAGAGAGCCAGGGTGTCTCCAGAGAAACACATACCCCCTCCCACAAACATGGGAACCAAAGGGTCCCCATTCTCAGGCTGGGTCAGCGCTAGCATCTGGGTTCCATGCTTTCCCTTCTCTGGGTAGAGAAACAGGAGGGGAACCCTGCTGTGAGGCTTAGAAGATGCCTGACTTGAGCTAACGGATCCATTCGTCATCTCTCAGTGAGCAGAAGTGGCTTTACATCAGTCCCCCTGTCTTCTCCAGCCTTGCCCCTTCCTAGCCCAGACCCCGAGCAGGGCTCACCTGCCAGTTTTGGAGGACTGTCCCCAAGGCTGAGTCGCAGGCTGAGCTCAGCCCACCAGGAGATCCTGGGGCTCTGCTGTGAGTATCTACAATGGCGACTGTGCCTACAGGGGTGATGACATAGGGTTGGCTGCTCTCCTTGATGGCACTTAGTCCCACTGCTCTGACCCGCTGCCCTCATCCACATCCCCAGCTGTGTGTCGCTGACTCTGTGCCCCTGCCCTCCATCCCACCCAGCTGTAGAGTCTGAGTCCTAGGAATAGATGAGAAGCTCAGAGCCATTACAGCACTTGTGGCCACCTTTAATTCTCTCTTTGTTCTGGAGCAACTGTCCCGTATGCTCGATAGAGTACCAGGGGCCACATATGGCTCCTGAGCAAAATACTCTTTCCCTCCTTCCGTCTTCCTTTCCCATCAGTCCCCCTGTACTTCCAGGCACCAGTCCTACGCCCTCTGCTGGACCACTGCCATTGTTCTGGGGAACATGGCACACTAGGCCTGCCCTCCTGATGTTTGGGAGTACGGCACAGGATTGTGTGGAGGTGGATAGTAAATGAATAAACTGAGTTTTTCCCCCAGGAGGTCCAGTGGTGCTCAGAGCACAGCGCAGTACCATGTGAGCTGCCGGGAGGGCAAGAAGACCCTTCCCAATGTGGTCCAAAGCTCAGTTCAGAGCCTGGAGCTGGAGCTGGGGAAACCACTGCCTCTTCCAAGGCTGGGAGCATACCTGTAAAACCCAGAGGCCCAGCTAGAGCCCAGCAGAGCTCAAGGGAGATGGCTTAGCGATTCTTGTGCACCCAAGTGTGGGTAGTCGGGGAGGAGCCCCCACAGGCCCCCAGGACTCAGCAAGCACTTCCGATTTTACTTCCATAATGAAGGGGGTGTGCAGTGGGTCCAGACATGTTGCGGGGTTCTTCATTTCTTTTTTAAATGTCTGTTTAAATGGGGGGAGTATCCCTAAAACTGATGCCACAGGGAGCCTCCTTGGGAAGTGGCACCTTTGCAGAGGTTATCAGTTGAGGGTACTAAGACATGGTCATCCCTGAATGAGGTGCTGCCTCAGTCCTGTGGTGAGGAGACACGATTGAAGGGATAAAAGAGGACCCTGAGCCAGAAATGGAAGGGTGGGGTGGGTGTCAATACCATCCAAGAGCTGGGGGATGAAAGAGCAGATGCTCCCCTCATCCTAGGTCTCGCTTTTGACCTCTGACCTGAAGTCAAAGCTGAGATGCTCAGGCAGTGTCTGAATACTCAGCCCATGATGCTTTGCTCAGCATCCCTGGAATGCTACAGGGCTCTAACCATGTGGGCAGTCATACTCAGTCATTCTCAGCTTTGTCACCATGACACTGGGGTACAGAGGAGTCAGACAAACCCTCCCTCCGTCACTCCCTCGTTCCCTCCCTTCCTTCCTTCTTCCCTCCCTCTCTCCCTCCCTTCTTCCCTTCTTCTCAAGTGAGACTAATATAGGCAGTTCCT
This sequence comes from Microtus ochrogaster, assembly GCF_000317375.1. Classification (NCBI taxonomy): domain Eukaryota; kingdom Metazoa; phylum Chordata; class Mammalia; order Rodentia; family Cricetidae; genus Microtus; species Microtus ochrogaster. The sequence continues at coordinate 36,905,979 of NC_022015.1, forward strand.
GGCCCTGATAGCCCTTGCTTGGATCGGGAGGTCTGGGGTAGGTTGGGCATAGACAGGACACAGAGGCCACTGTGCTGTGATAGCATTACCCTGACATGTCCTGACAGGTCCATATGGTTCTGAAGGTGCCAAGAAGGGGGCTAGCTGTCTGCTCTTGTGAGGTTCACCTGTCTCCTTAGTGACACACTGATCACATTCATGAACACCCACCAAGATAGATTTCCCTGTTCCTGCCCTCTACCATGTCCCTCCTGTGCCAGAGTCCCCAACCAGGGACATCAGCCTGTACCCTAGCCTGGCTCAACCAAAGAGCTCATGTCCTGCCCAGCTCATGGTTTCCTGTGTAGCCTTAGACAGATTCCTGGGCAAGTCTTGGTCTTGTCTCAGTTTCCTTATCTGTAAGATGGGGATCAGTATGGAGGGCTTGCTGAATACTATTCAGGACCACCATGAGATGTATATATCCCAGAAATGGGGTCACCCAGGAAGGCAGGGAAGGCTTGTTCACATGGAAATATGAGTCAGGAAGATGCCTCTCCAACCTGTTGCCTCCATCAGATCCCGCTGCCTATGAAACAGGTGTTGTCACCATCCTACTACAGCTGGGGAAACTGAGGCCTGGTAGGTGTCACACAGATGTCACATCACACCTGAGGCCACTTAAGTGTCCTTTGGAGCAGGTAGAAGGAAAATGAGGTTCCCACAGGAGGACGGCAGCCCAGTGTTGCTGCTCACTTGGCAGGCCATCTGTGCCACTTCGTTAACTGGCAACCAGAATCCTCGAAGCCCAGAGGAGGTGTCTTAAAGGCAAACCATATCGCAAGTTAGGACACTTCTGCTTTGGGAAGGATGGGGTCTCAGAATGTCTGTGTGACTGCCTGGGTCTCGGGAGCCTTGGGCAAGCATGGGGCAAGCAAAACAGACTGAACTCTCTCTGTCTCTCTGTCTCTCTGTCTCAATCTCTCTGTCTCTGTCTCTCTCTCTCTCTCTCTGTGTGTCTCTCTCTGTGTGTGTCTCTCTCTCT
>NC_022015.1:36907118-36921387 GCF_000317375.1 Microtus ochrogaster
TGATGTCCAGTGGAGCTTTAGGGGGATATTGGGCTCAGATGAGGCCAGAAGAGTGGGCCTCACAGTGGGATTAGTGCCCTCTAGGGAGAGGCAGAGCCCAGGGCTCTGTCTTCAAGGACAGTGGCTAACAGAGCCCTCAGATGTGAAATGTTCACCTCAATTTCCTGGTTACTTCATGGCTCCTTCAAAATTCTCCCCGTCTGGTTCCCCAGGCATGTCTGCGTCACAGTGAGGTTTCAGATCAACTTCTGAGCCCCAGGTCATACTTCTCACAGGTGAACTCTGAGCTAAGCACTCCAGAGGGCCAGTGTACCCTCCAATGTGAGGCAGCCTGAGTCTGGCCCATTCCCATAGCAACCTGGAGCAACCCAGGCTGGGAGCACCCAGACAGCAACACTGGGACCAGCCTGGAAGATGACAGAATACAATAGGTAAGGAGAAGGACTCTGTAGCGAGAGGTACCATCACTCCCACCGGCCTCCCCTCTAAGCCCTGCCTGTCACATCCTTCCAGAGTAGAGAGACTTCTGTGACCTGCCAGCTATGGTCCCCAAGATGTCATTATCCTGATCCCCAGAACCCATTGTCTTCCATGCTAAAGGGGCCTTACTGGTGTATTGGGTGAGGAACCTTACAATGGGGCTGTCTTGGAGCATTGAGGTGGAAGCCAAATGCCATCATAGGAAATCTAGTATTCTTGACACTGTATTCTTGACACTGTATCAAATATCAAGAAGTCACTTAGGGAGAACGGTTGTGCCCTGACTCATGGTTTTGGGTGCTGTCCATCATGCTGGGGAAGACATGGAGGTTGGAATGGCTCTTGGCTACAGGAGTGAAGCTGCTTGTTTATAACTGGACAGATCCAGAAGCAGAGACAGGAGAGGAAACAGAGCAGTCTGCAGCCTCCAATGCTTGCCCCACAGAGACACACATCCTATAGCAAGGCCCCTCTACAGATTGTGCCACCTGCTAGACTCTAAGTGTTAAAATTCACGTGCCTCTTGGGGAGAACTCACCTCCAACCATGGCAGGTGTATTAAAAGATAGACCAAAAGCAATGCCAGGACCAGGTGAGGTGCATAAAGTGGGGATTTCTGTGCGAGAATCAGGAGGGATGCAGTGAGAAGGATGTGGGGCAAGAGTGTACTTGGACAGGGTAAGAACCCTATGACTCCCTCATCCACCTCCTTCTGGCCACTGGGGTCAGATGCAGGTATGTTCCCTGCTGCCATCATGAAGCTGGATCCCCTTGACATGCTCCCCAGGCTTGGTAGATTAGTTTGACAGAAGTGCCCCTGTGAGCTTTGGGGACGGCCCAGGTCTCTGTGGGGTCTTCTACCCAGTTTCCTGGGCCATGTTTTTACTGTGGACGAAGCATCCTGAGTCTTGTGATGATGTAGGTGGTCACGTGGATGTGGGCTGATTTAACTCAGTCATGTGCACGCTGCTCAGGAGCCTTGACAATCGCACCAAATTATGTCCTCATAAACTTCTCGCATCCTGGCATTCTTCTCTAAGTACCAGGCTGTGTTTTGTGACTTAATTGCTGAGTGCCAGAGATGTAAAAGACTCCAGTGAGAGAGACCTGAGGTGAGGACTGACCGGGTCATCCTTGCCCCTCACTGGAGCTCCATAGGAGGTAGCCATGGGTACAGACCTCCTGCTCCACTGGACGTAAACACCCACTCATTCAGCAGACTTCGGTTTTGATTCGAACCTTTCATCCCTAAGTAGGCTCATTTTTCAGCTTTAAAATCACCTGGACCCAGGCGTGCCCTGCCCGCCCCTCCGGTCAGACTGACCTCTAACGCTTCACTGTAGGAGGCTTAGTAATGGAAGTGGCTCACAGATGAACCTTCTTCCCAGTGGTACCCATGTGTCCCCTCCTCCTGCCCAACTGTGGCCCTATGGTGTGGCCTACCTGGTAGAGGCTTCCTTGGGCCTGGATAATCAGTAGCGTCCAGCCCCAACCTCCACCTAACTGCAGACATTCTTGATCCAAAGAGCTTACTCGGGCGCCATAGCTGGATTCTGAAGAGCTGGTACAGGGCCTGCCGGAGTCAGTTCCCCTGTTCCACCCTCACGGTCGGTCCTGTTCCCTCTGTGCTGGGCCCTCAGCCTCCCAACCACCTCTGCCTCATGAGTACCTAACAGCTCGGACTCCAACCCTGCCTTCTGCTTGGTCCCCTGCCTCCGCTCCTAGCAGGAATGACGCACACATCTCTCTCTCCCGAACTGAGAACTTCCTCTAGTCGTAGTCTGTCAGGGAGCTGGTTCTTGTGTCTCTGACTCTGACAGTGCTTGACTCAGTATAAGGTGAGGCCACCAAGGTCTGTGCCTCCTGTTCTCTGAGTCTCTGGGAGGTCATGAAGGGAAGAAAAATGCTTCTTGGGATCGGGTGCTGATCAAGGAGCCTGTCAGGGTGTGTCACACCCAACTGGCAACATTTAACGGTCTTTGACCTACAAAAGTGGCTATTTCAGGTGGCTGTACCTGAGGAGAAGCATCAGGACTTGAAGGGAGTGCTGATGAGGGAGACAGTGAGGGAGGATGGGAGCCAGGGCTTGCGCACACCCAGGAATAACACTAATATTGAGCTTCTGCATACAATTCATCCTTCCTTCCTTCCTTCCTTCCTTCCTTCCTTCCTTCCTTCCTTTCTTTCTTTCTTTCTTTCTTTCTTTCTTTCTTTCTTTCTTTCTTTCCTTCTTAGACAATCTCATGTAGCCCAGGCAACCCCAAACCCAACCTATAGCTAAGAATGACTTTGAACTCCTGACCTTCCTGTTTCCATCTCCCTAGTGTTAGTATTACCAGTATGTGCCACCGTACCTAGTTATTGGTACCAGGGATAACCCAAGGCTTCATGCATGCTCTGCCCCCTGCCTGAACCCTACTGTTTGTAGCACATGCAGGGTGGCAGGTGCCAGGAAACACACTAGCTCTTCCTCACCTCTGGTCCAGTCAAGAAGAAAGGTGGGGAGAGGGGCAGTGAGCAGTCATCATGGCCCATAGAGACAGTGCTTGCTCCAAGAGCCGTATGCCCAGAACCAGCCTGCCTGGTCAGGTGACTCTGGCCTAGGCCATGAAGCCTGAGCTCAGTAGCCTTATCACTGATGTATCTAAATCCAAGGGGAGCCACATCCTATGCATGACATTAGCAGATTTGTCATTTTCAGAGAGTAGAGGACACGAGAAGCCCAGGGTCCTATTGCTAAGGAGAACTTTCTGGGTTCCTACAGCTATGCCCTCTTGCACAACTGAGAACCCTGGAAATCAGCAGCAATCCTCTGCACTTGAAGCCTCTTAGCAAGGAAACAACCAAAGAAGGGGTCACAGGGTTCCTATGCCTACCAGTCTATGGGATCCAGGTCACAGCCTGAGACTGTGATTGGCACCTGAAAATGGGTAGCCCTGACCTATGGGATCTGAAACTGTTCCCAGATCCATAGTGACAGAACTAGTCCGGGGACACCCAGTGGGCTTGGACCACCACAGAATAATTGGCTCACGTGGCATGTGGGGACAGCACCACATTTATCACAAACATCTCACAAGAGACAATGACTTCACGTTTCCTGTCAGAGAGGCATGCATGGGCAGCAACAAAGCAAGAAAGGAAAACCAGTATACTGAGAGCAGACACAGGCCTCCGGTCCCCAGGAGAGGCCATGGGGGACTCTGGCCCAGTCCTCAGCACACGTTCCTTTTCCCTTGTTTGTCACGAGCCTTCCTGGCTGTTCTCTTTGTAATTGTGAGCTTATCTAAATATAGTTGTCACTGGAGAAGGAAAACTGTTGTAGAAACCATGCTTGTGCGTGCATGTGTGTGTGTATGTGTGTGTGCACGCGCGCACATGTGCGTATGTATGTGCGTGCATGTGTACATGTGCGTGTGTGTGTGTGTGTGTGTGTGTGTGTGTCTCTTTGGCTCACGACACTGCTGTAACACACCTCAGACTGCTACTTCACGAGGAGAAAAGGCTGTTTAGCTCAGGTCCTGGAGGGCTCAGATCCAGGCTGGGCCCAGTCAAGGCAGGGATGACTCACTGATTCGATGTCTGGTGAGGGTGGGTGAAATCAGCCTTCAATAAGTCACCTCTTGGACCAGAGCAGAGGGACTGTCAGACTCCAGCTCTTGTAACAATCCTCTCTCTCTAACCTGCCATCTGAAGATGCTTCCAAATGACCTGGCCTCTCCCTTGGGCCATCTCCCGAAGGTTCCATGGGACTTTCCCTAGGGACCAAGCATTTAACCCTGACCTAGAGGATCCTTCAGGAAACAATGAACCTGGCAGCTTAGATAGACATAACAGAGATGAGCCACTGAGGCATGGGTGGGGACCTCCGTCTGCAGTTGCCTGTCAGGACACTGGTGTGCACTGTGAGGAAGGCCTTGATGCACTTGTTCCTGCATTGGATCAGATAAGCTCCCTGTAGGCCCTCCTGTGCCCCAATGGCCTAGTCCCAATAGCTTTCCCCTTGGTCTGTGGCAACAGCCGTACAGAGCCGGCCCATCCAGTCCTCCATACCCCGGCCCTCCGCTTCCCCTCACCAGGATCTCAGCCCCAAGCTTCCCTTCAGCTTGCCTTCCATGTCCACATCCCTGTCCCTACCGTGGGCGCCATCAGCAGCTGGCAGGTGGCAGGGAAGGGGGCGTTTTGTTCCCTTCAAGAAGCAGCCAGTTTCTCACTCCCAAGTGTTGCCAGGAGAACAGACAATTGCCTTTATCTGTCATGTGCAGTACAAATAAAGCCGATTTTTCTCAGCACTGCCATTTCTCCTGCAAGGCCCATTCTGATGGCCTGCCTGCCTAGAAATCTTTCCCCTGTTGACAGCACCCCCAGGAAGCCTTCCCAGATTGCCCAGACATTGGGGTTGACTTGCACACATTTTTTTATCTTTTCCAAATCATGAATTAATTTTGCATAGAAAGAACACAAAAGATGAGTGAAGGCAGAGACGGCCTTGAGGTCCCTAAGCTACAGAAGTCTCCAAAGATCAGGTTCCAAGTTCCTGAAATGTCTGTGACCACTCCTAGGAAACCCCAAGAGGGACAGATGGGGAACAGTCAGGGGCCCCCTTGAACTGAGGCTTGCAAGGCCAGAGTCAGCAGGTGACTGTGAGCTTGCCCTGTGCCAGCTGTTGGGGCTTCCATAATGAGCCCTTTGCACACTACCGCACTCCTTCCAGAACCTCAAAGTACCTTCCTGGAGGGGCTGCCACTGCCACAAGTTTGAGACTTCCCAATGTGGGCAGGCAATTGTACTTCAGGCACCCGGAACCCAAATCTGTCCCTTCCACCCTGACGTTGGGTCATGGGCTTGCTGGGTGCTCATGGTCCCAGGAGCTTTGTTCTCTGGCTTTGGACGAGCAACAGCCCTGATGTCTCACCCACTGTTGGCAGAACTGCGTTGACTGCCAGGCCTGCTCCAGCCCGCATCAGCCAGCCGTTCTGCCTGGTAGTTCATTTGTCTCTAATTATTATGAAATGGAGACTTAGTTATTTTAAGTGTGGTCCACGCAGAATGCTGCCACCCTTTGAGTCAGGGACAGCAGAGAACAGAGGGCCCTTAGGAGCCTCTAACTGTCCCAGAGTCCTGCTCTTGTTTTGGGGGAGCTGAGGGACAAGGGGAATTGGCCTGGGATTGTGGGTACCACTGTGGCACCCACCAGACCCCAGGGCTTGTTCTGGGGCTAGAAAGCCAGACTGGTGATAAACTGGCCATGCCTGGCTCCTGGGCAGCTGGGCAGGTGGAGAGGCCTGACTGCTACGTCTGTGGTGGCTGGCCTTAAGGGGTCTGAGGACCGGGAAGATGACTCAGATGGTGAAGTGCTTGCTGGGTAAGCATGAGGTCATGAGTTCAGAGTCTCAGAACCTATGTAGAAAAGCTGGGTTGCTGGAACATAATCGTAGCACCCCAGCGCTGGGGAGGCAAAGACAAGCAGACCCTGGGACCTACCAGCCAGGCAGCCTTGATGAATCAGTGAGCTCTGGGGTCAGAGAGAGACCCTGCCTCAAAAAATAAAGTGAGGAGTGACTGAGCAAACCCTCAACAGCAGCCTCAAGGCTCTACACATAAGCCAGACATGTACTATCAAGCCATACACACACATACAGCACAGACATGCACACACGCTCCTAGAAAGAGGTGTGCTGTGCAGGGGCCACACTGCTGTCATGAGTGCTGTCAACGCCCACCCCCAGATCCCAGTTTTCACTGTAATAGGAACACATCAGTTCTCTTTTCCAGGTAGAGGCATTTACAAGTGAACGTTTGTAGTGTCCCGCACTCCTAGGGTGAGGTAGCCTTCATGGATGTGTGTCACCCCTCAAAAGAAGCCCACACTCACTAGTAGTCACTCCCCTAGCCCCCCCCCAGCACTGCATAACCAGCTCTTTGCATCTTCCCCGTGGACTCACGTGGGAGTGAACTCATGTGTTCTGGGTGTCTCTCGTCATGAGTCACACAACGTATAGCCTTTTGTCTGTGTTACAGTGTGTATCTATGTTTTGTTCCTGTTCATAACATAGTTGTATTTCATATCATGTATTACATGTGTCTCATTCTATATATACTATGGAGGGAGGTGCTTTCCTCCAAGGTCCCCGTGTCCCCGGCTCTAGGTACTTATTGAAGATGTTGTGGACTCTATGAGGAGGTCCTTTGGGAGGCCCTCAAGTCACTGAGGCGTGTCCTTGAAGGGGACTTTGGAACCTTGTCCTCTCCTGGCAACCTCTTGCCACAGTGCACCATGCCCATTGCGATTCAAAGCAAAATGGCTGCAGGGTCCTAGACTGCATTGTCCAGTCCTGTCAGCGGATAAACCTCTCTTCCTGAGCGAATCACCTCAGTGAGTTCATTATAGCAGTGTGAAACAGGCTTGTGCTAGTGTGTGTGTGTTCACAATGTGTGCATATCATCCCCAGAGTGGGTGTGTGCTCTGGGTTTTGCCCACCTTCCACCACCTCAGCTTCTTGTGAATGGGGCTAACTACAAGTATGAGCCTGTGTGTCTTCTGTGTTTTCAGTTCTCTGGGGCTCCACAGCCACTGGGTCACACTCAGAAGCCAGACTTGAAAGACCACAGGGCGACCATATGACTGTTCTGTGATCCCGGCTTTGTGAGGGCCAGGACAGATTAAAATAGGTCCAGCTGCCCCTGGACCCTGTCCCTTTCTGCAGCAGGAGCGCCCTGAGCTCCCCTCCTCCCATTCTGGAAGCATCTGCCAAGTCATAGGCAGCCGCTGTCATTTCTGGCTCTTTGTGCTGTGAGCATTTCCTCAGTCTGCCCAAGATGGGCAAGCTGGAGCTGGCATCAGGATCCCTAGTCACTGGGTGGCTTGTGACACAAACATCACAGCAGGAGGCCCAGCCCTCAGCCACTAAAGCCACGGCCCATGCACACCCACCTTTCCCTCCCCATGGTGTCCTGAGTGGGGAAGTTCCCCGAACACGATCATTAGCACAGGGCTGTGTTTCTGTTTCTCTCTACACCATGCAATGTCTTTCCAGAAAGTTCCTGGACAGCATAGCGAACTAGCAAGAGACGTGAGCCAGGCAACAGTTTGGCTCTTCAGGACCACCCAGTCCCCCTGCCCCACAGGGAGCAAGTCCCACCAAGGGAGGGCAGGGATACAGGCTTCACTGCCCAGTCCCTGCTGCTGGACATCAGCCAGCCACTGAGCCTGCCCACAGACCCCAACACTACCCCATGCTGCAGATGAAGAGGCTGCGACTCAGAGAAAGGTGGGGTGCCTTGCTAAAGCTTCAAACCTGCCCCTCACCAGGAGCTCAATGGCTCAGAGAATTAGTTGCTATTTATGGGGACCTCTAGGGAACAAGACCCCTACATGTCCCACTAAGCCTCAGTCTGTGGCTCTTTTGACTAAGAGGCAAAGGCTGAGTGGCTAATATGTAGAATTGAAATTGCCAGCCTGGTATTCAGTGGACTTCCTACTGTTTCTATGGAGAAACATCATCAGACATGGGGCACACAGTCAGGAGAAAAGAGGCTGCCTATGCTGTGTGACCTTGGATTGCTCACTCAGCATCTCTGGTCAGAGTCAAGTGGAAAAACAAGCAGTTGCTTACCTGCCCTGTGGGGACATGGGGCAGAGCTGAGAACTCTAAAGAGAGTTCTATGCTGGAAAGGAAATGGCCCCATAGTTAAAGTGCTTGCCACACAAGCTGGGTACCTAAATGTGTATCCCCAGCACCGTGGTGACATGCAGTCCTGTGATGCCAGCCCTGGGGAGGCAGAATCGAGAGGATCCTGGGGCTCACTGGCCAGCCAGCCTAGTTGAATGGGAAGGTGAGCTCCAGGGTCAGGGAGACTCTTGTCTCACAGAACACTCTCAGGAGAGGTTGGGGAAGACACCTGACATCATCCTCTGGCCCGAACACCCACGCGCACATAGGCGCGCCTGCACCCTTACACATATGTGATCCATACCTTGTGGCCTGTCCCTGCCACCTCACGTGAACTTTCACCCTGCCCCACCACGCCCACTGACATCACAAGGAACCAGCCAGGTGATCGTCAGGCTGCAACGGCTTCTGAACACAATGGCACAGCCAGTGTGGGGTGGTGGCACAACCAGACTCTGGTGTCTGCTTGAAGCTGTGACCTTTCTTTCTCTTGGCAAGGTCAGAGAAGTGGGTGGGGATTTTGCCTCTCCCCCCAAGACCATTCACTCACCTCTGGTGTCCGTGGTGTCTCTGAGAAGTCTCTGGCCCATTATACGCAACATGACCATGTGTGGAGGGGACAGGGCCCTGTGTCAGCCAGTGTCTCATTGGCCTTTGAATAGGTTTTGGCAGAGGTTGCCGCTAGGCATAGCTGCCCAGGCCCCTGCGTACATCCAGGGAAAGCATATGGCTGGTACCTAGAGCTGTGAGAGCCTTCCCGTTGTGGGTACATCTTTGGGCATCCCTCAGTGCCCAAAGAACAGATCGATGCTTCCAGGAAAGCCTCCTCCCAAGAGGCCCAGGCCTCAGAGCGCTGTTACCTTGCATTTTCACTGGCCTAGTTCTGTGCAGAGGCCGGGGCAAGGTACAGATGGCAGGGAGTGGATACCAATAAAGCTTTGCCTGCTTCCAGAGCCGTGGTGGGGAGGGGTGGCATTGGAAGAGCAAGGATGCCCAACGCAGGCCTGTCCATCCCCGGACCCCTGCACACACCTCCTGCCACTTGACCCAGCTTCAGATCAGGCTTGAGTAGGAGAGGCCTGAGGCAGGGAGCAGGCAAGCTGCTCTATCCCAAGCCACACCTGGCACGTTATAGCCCCAGGTGAGGTCCTGGAGTTGCTGAGATGGCCAGGATGTGGGACAGCCGTCAAGGACAGAAGGGATTGAAATGAGTGCAGGGTCACAGCAGAAGGCTGTAGTGGCCAGAGTTCTGGATCCTTGGCCTCCCAGAATGGCCCTGAGCCCATGGTCAGACATAGGAGCCTGCTAGGACTGGTTGAGCTTGCTGTCCAAGGAGGCAGAGCGTGAATGGTAGCTGACAGTTAACCATGCGTGATCCTAGAGGGCTTCAGAGGATGATGACCTGTATGAGGGCTGAGCAGGACACGAGTCAGGCATGCCAGGGAGGAGAGGGCTTGGGAAGGCCCCAGGCTTTGCCCCAACCAGAGTTTTACACAGGTGGCCTGCCACTGAGCAGGTTCAAGCAAGGTGCGGGGAACCAGGACCCATTTCTGTGCCCTGGGCAGTGGGGGGTGGGCTGGTGCATGGAGAAAGTGGGGAGGGGACAGGAGAGACAACTCTAGGGAGGGTCTCGTGTCCCAGCCCCTCCTGGCCCTTGCCCAGCATGGTACCTGTGGCCTGGACTCCAGGCACTCACTGTCCCTGCCTGGATGTGGCTTCTATTTATGACTTACGCCCCTGTCCTAGAGGCTCCTGAGAGGGACTAGCAGTCATGGGCAGTTAAGGGACACAATGAGGACTACTGGCACCTGAGGTGAGGGGTCTCGGCCTCTCCAGGGCTGTCCCTGGGATCTGCCACCAGCAGAGGCCCCTGAAGGCTGTCAGCTTCCTCTCCTGAGTTTGGCCATTCTAGCGCTCACAGACTGACTCAGACGTCCCGGGAGCCTCTGGGAGCAGTACTGTTACTTAGTTCCAGGCTCGTCAGAGGACAACACAGGTTCTGAGTCCTCGCCCAGAGCCCAGAGACCTTAGGAAACATGAGTGAACCGCAGACACACACACATATCACAAAATTCACTGTTCTGGGCTGAGGAGGCAGTTCAGTGGGTAACATGCTTGTCACATAAGCGTGGGGACCTGTGTCAATCCCCAGAACCCATGTACAGCAGCCAGACTAGGGGCTGGAGAGAAGGCTCAGCAGCCAAGAGCACTGGCTGCTCTTGTAGAGGACCTGGGTTCAGTTTTCAGCATGCACGTGGTGGCTCACAACCATCTGTAACTCCAGTTCTAAATGGTATCCAACACACTCTGTGTGTGTGTGTGTGTGTGTGTGTGTGTGTGTGTGTGTGTGTGTGTGTAAATAAAAATAATTAACTTTGTAAGTGGCTTGGCACTTAGAAGGGAGAGACAGGAGAATCCTGGGCAGTCTAGTTGAATCTGCGAGTTCCAGATCAATGAGAGGCATGTGGAAAAATACAAAGTGGAAGATGCCGGAGGACCAATACCTGAAGCTGACCTCTCACCTCCCCCATGCATGCACACACACACACACACACACACACACACACACACACAAACATATTCATGCTCACATTTTAAAATGTGATGGTTACACCACAAAATGTGTCCTACAGGGTGTGAAATTCTATCCATCATGTACATACAGCCCCAGCCAGGTAACACCGTAGGACTAAACACATTCTTGTTTTGTTTGTTTGTTTGTTTTCCTGCCTGGAAATACAGGACGATTAGGTGGAGCAAGGAAAAAAAATCAGGCACTGATGTCCACTGCGGTCTCAGTTCACCCGTTGATCTAGAAGGAAACACTTTTTGTTTCCAGAGCTTGGTCCAGGTGGGAAATCGGGGTGTGGCGCTGTGTGGGTCCCCAGTTTTAGCATCTGTCTTATGCGGGACCCTCAGCTGCCTCCCAGTTTTGTGACTGACCGGACAAGCTTGCAGCCCTCTGGTGTGTACCTCCTGACATCACCAGTCCTCAGGAACCAAGAGTTCAGCTCGGCCAGATGGTGGCAAGTGACTTTCCGTGGTGGCACTCCAGAGTCCTGGGTGGCACTCCAGAGTCCTGGGTGGCAGTTCTCCCAGCGCAGGAAGCTCTTGCCATAGAGAAGTTTTCATGATTTTCAAAGGCGTCTTGGTTTGCATTTCCTGACTATAGCAGACTGGAGTGTCTTTTCTGTTTCTTTGTTTTTCAGAGCTAAGGATGGACCCAGGGCCTGGCACATGCTGAACAAATACTCTAGCGCTGACCTATATCCCAGCCCTTGCTTTTAGGGGGTATGGGCTCTCTCTAGGCAACTCAAGCTGACCCAGAACTTTCCATCCTCCTGCCTCTGCCTCCTGAGTGCTAGGGTTACCAGTGTGCACCACAGAACCGAGGGTTTTTCTTGTTTCTGGACTGTGTATCCCTTTTTTCTCCTGTGAAAGACTCTTGCGTTTTCCCCAGTGTTCTATGCGTTGCTCCTCTTACTTTGTATTCTTTGTGTATTCTGCTTATTAATCCCCAGTTTGTGTCTCTACTCTTTGATGACAGTTGTTTCTCATTTAGTGAGAAAGAATTTGTCAAGGTTCCCTTCTAGTTGTGTGACTGCTGGCTTCCTCTGAGACTCTCCATCTTATTTTCCAGAAATTTCCTATGCTTGCCTTTTGCTACTGTCAAAGGGTTTGTTTCCTGTGTGTGCTGCTAGGCCGGGAGCCAGGCTCTCTTCTTCCGCTGTAGCTAACGCTGTCTTCTGTGAGAATCACATTGTATTGGTAGCAAAAAGCAACTTAAGAGGAGAAGGGTTCCTTTGGCTCACACTTTGAGGGCACAGTTCACCATGGCGGGAAGGCACAGCAGCAGGAGTGTGTACCATCTGGTCACATCGCGCCCACTGTCAGGAAGCAGAGATGAACGCTGGTGCTCAGCTCACTCTCTCCTTTTTATTCAGTTCACGGGCGGTTCATGGGATGATGCCATCTCCTTTGAGGGTCTTTCCCCATTAATCCTCTCTGGAAATACCCTCGCCGACATGCTCACGTGTACCCCACAGGTGATTCCAATCCCACCGAGTGGACCATAAAGACAGACCGAGTGGACCATAAAGACAGGCCATCACACCCTCCTTCCTTAGAGCCCCTGTCCCCCACTCAGTGGTGGCTGTGTCCACATGCTGTGTGTGGGTCCGTGTGTCAATGCCCACCCACTGTGTCACTCTTCCGTGTGTGTTTTAGAATTCACTTTATCAGCTAAAACACAGCAGCAGCGGCAGTGGTGGTGGCCCTGTCAGGGTCTTCACTGCACCCACACTGACCCCAGGGAAATTCATGTCTTCCTTGCAGTACCTGCTGAACCAGGACCAGGTGAATTTCTCCACTCCAGCCTTCTTTAATGTCTTCCTTGTGATCGTGCCCAACTGGAGCCCGCACAGCATTTTTTATCATCATCAGCAGCAGCATCATTATTGTCATTATTATTTTATAGTTTCATTTTTATTCATTCCTTAGGATATTAGCTACTGTCACTTTGTGGATCCTCTTTGGACTCGCTGTTGCCGGCTTTTGCTGAAATATCTAGAAGTGGCTGGGTATGGAGCATCAATTCTGGATTCTACCCTCACCTTGCTGAATCCTCTAGTTAACTCTCCTATTTTATGTGTCACTGTGCTTTTTATTGTCCTCTCTTTCCTCTCTCTGCCTGCTGGGTAGGGAAGTGGAGAGGATGGGTATCCTTGTGTTCCTGATCTTGAGATTTGATTTCCAAATTTCTGTAAACTTGAGTCTTCTTTTTCTAGTGTGCAGAGATGTTTCTGCTTAAATTGAAAATAGATTTTTTTAATTTTGTTTGTTTGAGACAGGGTCTCATGTAGCCCAGGCTAGCCTCCTACTCACTATGAGGCTGAGGATGACCTCTGAGTGCTGAGCTGACAGTAATGCCCTTCATTGCCTTGGCTACAAATGGATATTAAGTTTCCTCTCATGTTTGTTTTTAATCATTTTAGAAGAGCACGTGCCTGGTTAATAACATTAATTGATATTCCACTAGTGCATCACTGTGGTACCAACAGTCAGTCTTCCATCTAACACATTGACTGAGCCCCTTTCCCTGCCTTGAGACTCCAGCCGCTGCCAGTGTCACCAGGCCACAGCTAGAGTGCACATCCTGGAAAGATGAGCTTCACCCCAGGCTAGACCTCAGCCATGTGCCTTCTCCATCCTCACCAATCACAGACCTCACTTCCTCTTCTGGGACACACTGAATCCCCACACGGGGAGGGTCCAACTCCAGGCATCATCCTTGGCACTATAACAGGCCATGGACATTACATCACTCTTAAGAACCATGCAATCGAATTAACACACACACATCGTAAAATAAACATTATGTCTTAAGTAAATTTCTGATTTCATGTTGGGCCATGTTTGTAGCTGTCCTCAGCCATGCGCACACAGGTTGGGCACGTCTGCAGCCAAGTGAGCTCTGCTGAGGCCCAGGTGAGTGTGCTGTCATTTCTCCTGCAGTGGGAAATATGAAGGGGAAGTGGTCACGGCTGACATCCTGTACCTGGCCTATTGGGCCATCTGTCCCCACGCTGTGTTCTTGGAGTCCTAGACCAAGACGTCTGTAGATCTGAGTACCCAGGACCCCCATGGCCCCTCTCTTTGCCCCCACTTCTCCATCAGAAGTACGTGGACCACACCCTTTTTTGTCCCCACTTCACCATCAGAAGTACCTGGACCATACCCTTCTGTGACAGGGTATTCCTTCTGGGACCAACCTGACAGTCAGGAGTCCACATCACCTCTACATACTGGGTCTGCCTTCAGGAAATGAGACAAGGAAGTTGTTCAGCCTGAGGAAATGCTGGGGTCTTGCTAGGCACCCCTCAGGCCTTCTGAAGACTCATGGCACATACTGCCATGTGCCAGGGGTGCCACCATGACAAGGGCTGGCAGGGAAGTCTTGCTCAGAGGTTGGATGTGTTTTCAGTCTGTGTGTGAGTGTTCATGTATGTGCACATGTGTGTGAAGGACAGAGGCCAGTGTCAGGTGTCCCCTCTTCTCTCCATCCTATGTTCATGTATGTGCACACGTGTGTGGAGGACAGAGGCCAGTGTCAGGTG
>NC_022015.1:36921697-36925040 GCF_000317375.1 Microtus ochrogaster
CAGTCTGGGCCCCAGGGATCCACCTGTCTCATCCTCCTCAGGGTAGGGATTATAGGTGTCCAGCAGCATGGCCTAACTTTGTACATGGGTGATGAGAATTGAACTCAGGTCTTCTTGCTCTTGAGGCAAGCACTTAATGAACTGAGCCATCTTCCTAGCTTCTCCTTCATAGTTGTGTAGGCCTGAAGTCCAGAGTCACAGGGTTGGACACTCCACAGGCTCCAGTGGGAGGTCCTTCCTCGCTTTCCTGCTTATGACAAACCCCAGCATCCTCAGCACTCTTTGACTCCTGGCCCCCTCACTGGCATCTCTCTGGGTGTATGTCTCAGGTAGTCCCTAGTGTGGGCTGGTATGAGGCCCAGTCCAGCATGGACTCGTCTTTGTAAAGCGTCTTTGCCGTTTCCAGTGCAGGGCCCACTGTGAGTCTGCAGTAGATACAAACTAATGTTGACACCATTCACAGACCAGGAAGTCCTACATACCTGGACAGAGCCTCTGCAGGAATCTGTGTGGGTTTGTAGGGTGCATGGACTCAGACTGAGATATACAGGCCTCAAAATCAGCATCTCAGAGATAAGATACAAGCTTGTCTTCAGAACAGGCTATTGTCGTGTCTTTTTTTTTGGGGGGGGGGGTTTGGTTTTTTGGTTTTGTGTTTCGAGACAGGGTTTCTCTGTAGCTTTGGAGCCTGTCCGGGAACTAGCTCTTGTAGACCAGGCTGGCCTCGAACTCACAGAGATTCACCTGCCTCTGCCTCCCGAGTACTGGGATTAAAGTTGTGTGCCACCACCGCCCAGCTTAAGCCCCCACCGTCTTATAAGTGCATTTATTAGCAGATGGCGCTGGTATTTTTAACAGATGCAGGCAGACAGCTGGCTGCAGGGTACATGCAGGAGAACTGGCACAAGGCTTCCTGGGGTGGTCCTCTAGGTCACCCTCATTCCTGAGGCTGATCAGGAGGCATCATGGATCTTCTGTACCTTGGCAAGGAGGTGGCATCTGGATGACCCAGTGGCTGAATGGGTGAGAAGAAGCAGCAGTTGACCACAGATACCAGCGTGGTGGCAAGTGGAGAGCCCAACTCCTCTTCTTAGGTCTTCTGACTGCTCTGGGGGACCCCAGGCCTCCTCTGTCATGTAGTTTGTTCAAATTTATGTTAAAACATCTCCAAGCTAAAAGTGAAGCCCTTTTGGGTGGTGAAGGTAACCTAGGCCAGCCTCAAGCTTAGCATCCTCCTGCCTCAGCTTTGCAGTCAGATACTGGGGTTGCAGGTGTCCACCATCAGGTCCAGTAAAAACTCGCATTTAAAATGTGTAGTTTAGCTACCCTTGTGCTGTTGTTTGATGATCCGTTTATCTGTTTCCAACACGTTGTCTCACACACATGTGCAGTGACTCCCTGAACCCACCACGCTGCCTCCCCCCCCCCCCCCCCCCCCCCCCAGCAGCACTGTGCAGCTGCCTCTGTGGACTTTCCCATCTCAGACATCTCGTTTCACATCTGGTGTCCTCCATTACTCACGACCGTAGAACGCCATGCGTATTAGAGTGTAGACAAGGACTCCGTTCCTTTCCATGGTTGAGTAATAAGCAGATCACTGTACGGATACGTCGTGTCTTGCTTATCTGTTAATCTGCATTGGGCATTATTAAAAGGAGAGAGCCAGAGTGATTACCATTTTCAAGAATTTTCCTTTAATTTTTGAGCAAACAGTCATTCCATGAGTCAGGCAACCGACGCAGAGTGTTTCTGGTTAAAGCTGAGTGAGCACGGGGGATAGACAGCCTTCCCAGACAATGTAGAAGCAGAAGGAAAAAGGCCCTCTGCATTGTGCTTTCACAGCCGTCCCTTGTGGTCGGTCCTATCTCAGAGATGCTGGTTTAATTGTGCACTACGGGTGTTCCTGACTGATTGGCGTGACTTCTGCTCTTCAGCCTAGACAGTTGCCCAAGTCACCTCTCAGGCAAGGTCAGGGACAAAGTACTGGCCTCCCTGATTGGGATTCTTTGGGTCTGTTCTGCAGTTTAACTCTGTCTTGAGTCAAGTTTGCTGGTTGAGGGACCAGCTCTCTGAGGGTACAGAGGGCTCCTGGCTCTGAGCTTACTTTCCAGGCTTGCTGTGTCACATGACCACGACATATCCCTAAGGATGAGGGAGTCAGAGGGTCAGCATCACAGGTAACTGGCCCTCCATGCCTGGTTTTGACCCTCTGACAGCAAGATACTAGGTGTGGCCCTGCATGTCAGAGCTGTGGACACAGCCAGGACCACATAGGAAGGCTGGGGTGTGGCTGCAGCCTTGGGCTGACAATTATAAGACAGTCTCTGTGGCTCAGCTTTGCCCAGTGGCCAGTGGCTGACCCAAAACAGCTATAGGCGGAACACTTGGATGGATGGATGGATGGATGGATGGATGGATGGATGGATGGATGATGGGTGGATGGATGGGTGGGTTGATGGATGGATGGATGGATGGATGGATACATGTATGCGTACATGCACGTATTAATGACCTGACAACAGCTATCCAGTCTTCTGTCCTTCTCACAGCTCCTCTGGCTCCTAATTTGGGTTCCTACACTCTTTTTATGACTGGGGCCTCTGACTATGAATTCTGGGAGGCTTACCCAGGACCAGAAGGGCAACAGTTGTCAATGAAAGATGCACTTCGGTTTCTCATCCTTCTGTTCATGCTGTGAACTGGGAAGTGCACCTGGCTCTGGATGCTACTTTGAACTCCCAGCCTGCCTGTCACTGAGAAAGAACCTGATGTCACAGCCCTTCACCCTATGCAGGACTGGGGGGAGGGAAGTCTCTTGGGGCTCCACCCACACTCTCATGTTCTTATGCCTAGAATCAGGAGCCTTACTTCACCTAATGTATTTCAAAGCATCTGCATGGCCAAGGTCAGCCACCATCCCCCACAGGCCTGGATCCCTGGATCCCTAATGTAAGTGTTCCTCACTGGCACAATCAGGAGCGATGACCCAGCCCTTCCCAAGGGCTTCCCCTTCCTTCCCCTTCCTCAGCTTCTGTCAGCAGTTTCCCTCCCCATTCCCTCTGAGGTGCTGACTGGAATGGTGTGAACACCAGCAGGCAGGGCAGCCGCTACTGCTTGTGTGGGGAACGAAGGCATGGCTTGGTGGAATAGCACACCCTCCTCCAGGACATCCTTGAGGCACGAGGTAGAGAAAAGACCTTTCGAGTCAGAACAATGCAGTAGACAGTGGAGCTGTTGCATGAATGCCTCATCGCGCTGTGCAGACCTCCGTGTGCTGGGTTTCCATTCCTGTACAAGGTTGCCAAGTTAGAGTCTCAGCTACCAAGAGCTGCCAGAGATCAGA
>NC_022015.1:36925326-36957269 GCF_000317375.1 Microtus ochrogaster
CAGTGATATACTACTTCTCCCAGTGATATACAAGACCACACCTACTCCAACGAGGCCACGCCTCCTAATAGTGCCTCTTCCTATGGACCTATGGAGACCATTTTCATTCAGACTACCACAGTGTATTTAAACACAGCACAATTTGGAAAAAAAAAGTTTCCTGGTGATACAACAAAGTTTAAGATATGATTACATGGAAACTCTCTAAAGTACATACGACATCTTTCATAGAAATAGGTTCCATAGATTTACTGGGAAACAAGGCTCAAGGTAAGCAAAGTCAAAGTCAAGATAAGGTTCTGGGAGAGGATAGCGCTATAGACTGACTGAGATAAGCAGGCTCAAGTACAAATCTGGGGGAGCCAGTGTGGTCTCCAGTCTTGACCATACAGATCACACAGGTCACCAGGCTACTAACCACCTTCCTTCCCAGCCTTCTGGGTAGAAAACAGGCTATACATCTCTCTCATTGAAGAGGTAACCCTGTGTGTTTAACGTTCCTGGTTTTCCTAGTGTTTATCTGTGAGCACAAGGACCTACAGGCCTCCTCTACCCAGTGTTGGCCAGGAGCCACATCACGAGGCGAGGCCCCTAGAAATCCTCTAGCCTCCTGCACAGGGTCATTCTTCCTTCTGGTGAGCAGACAGACCCGAGTCAGAACCAAAGCCAATCCATGGTGGTCTGGGTTATGCGCAGAGGATGAAGGCACCGTAGAAGGAGTGATCAGCAGGGAACACAGAAGTGGATGCAGAGTCCACGCAGGGGCCAATGAAACTGCAGGGCTGCTGCAGAGGAGGAGAGAGAGGATGCTCAGGTCCAGGGCAGCTTTTCTGGAGAATGAGGAAAGCACCTGTAGCTTATGGCTGGGCTGCGCCTGGGAGCAGCAGGTAGGGAGATAAGAGGTGTGGCCTGGCCAGGTCACTCAGACCCCAGGCACTGTGCGGTGTTGACCATCTCTCTGGATGACGCACAGCATTGTATGGTAGGTGAGACCTTCCGTTTTCCAAGATAGTTTTGGCTACTGGGTCGGGAGCTGACCATAGATTATAGGGACATCCTTGGAGTCTACGTGGACTTCAGGTCTATAGCAAAGGTGGGGACCTGGGCTGGTCATCAGATCGTCTGAAGTCAAAGAAAGCGAAGAGGACTCCAGAGTACTCTAGACTTTTCTTCTGAGCAGCTGGGGCTCAACCCTGCTGAACGTGGGTTTCACAGACTGACAGTGTCCATCCTTAGTTGGCACTGAGTCTCCAGCTCCTGGCGCCACTGCTCAGTACCCTGGGAATCTGGCCCTACAGATGCTGGTGTCACATGCCGGCCCTTGACCCACCCCTGAGATGGCTTCCCTTTCTCTGTAGTATCTGCTCGCCTTCTTAGCCTAAGCTTTCTCCCGAAGGCTTCTCCTGGCCTGGCACAGGGTGGACACTTTCAGGCTACCGTCAGAGTCCCCGAGGGCAGGCAATGCATCAAGAAGAGAGATGGTCTCTTAATACTTCTGGAATCTCCAGTACCTGCCATCTTGGCTAACCTCTGAAGTTAAGGCTTCAAACTCCACACTGGCAGAAAGACATGGCCTTTGTACTGAGGTGTTGGCCCAATATGTCCCCCAACCCAGCCCCAGAGTGACAGAGTCCTAGGGCCTCAGTAACCACCTCAACAGCAAAAAAATCCAGGGTATGCCAAGGCTGAAAATGACCTCAGGCCTGAAGAAGAGGAGGCAGTTTTGAAAGATCCAGCTAAGACATCCCCAGTGCTGCCCTTGGTCCATGGCAGAAAACCTGTCTAACGTCTTGCTTCGTGAGCCTCTCTTGACCCCTCTCACCACCTACATAGCCCCATCGGTGGCAGCAGGCAGAACCCAGACTGTCTGGAATGCGGCCATGACACCTGTGCCCAGGCTCCCAGCCCATGGGGTGTGTGTGTGTGTGTGTGTGTGTGTGTGTGTGTGTGTGTGTGTTTTAATTTCCCATTGCTGATGGGAGGTGGCTATGACTGGCTGACTGACTTCGGGCCACTGACAAGAGCTGCAGCACTGAGGAGTGTTCATAGACACTTCCTAGTGTCCCCTGGGCACCTAGACTGTTCACTGTACAGGACTGAACCTTTACCCAGCACCTCATTTGCAAAGGATTCAATGGCAAAATGCACATAGTAGGGTTATGCCATGCCTCAGCACCAGGCCTTGGTCCCATCAGCACCCACGCTACTGATGAACAACACACACGTAATAATTTTGTGTTCCTGGAAAGTGACTGGTTCCGTGGACTAAAGGCAAAGTAAAGTGTGGCAGGGCTTGTCCAGCCTAAGACCCAGGGAAGGCCCATTCCTCCTTGTCTGAGTTTGCTTTCTATTCTATGATAAACACCATGAGCAAAAGCAGCTTGGAAAGGGAAGGGTTCATTTCTGCTAACAGCTTCCACTCACTCCATCGTGGAGGAAAGGCAGGGCGAGAACTCAGGCAGAAGCCTTGGAGAAACATTGCTTCCTGGCTTATTTCTCATGGCTTGCTCAGTCTGCCTTTTTATAGAACCCAGGACCACCTAACCAGGGGTGGCACCACCCTAAGTTAGCTGGGTTCTCCTACATCAATAATAATAATAATAATAATAATAATAGTAATAATAATAATAATAATAATAGAAATAATAATAATAATAATAGCACTGCCACTTGCCCACAGGCCGATCTGACAAAGACATTCTTTCATTTGAGGTTCCCTCTTCACAGAAGCCCTAGCTTGTTTCAGGTTGACAAAGAACCAGCACACTGGCCTTCCCCAGCCCTAGGGGAACTTGTGTGGTCTGTGGATTAACTCTAAACACTAGCTGGAGGCTTCTAACACTCTTTTATGGGTCAAAGTGGCAACTGGGTGTCCAACCTGCAGCCCACAGCCCACAGGCCACAGGCCACCCGGGATAGCTGTGAAATGTGAATCCCAACACACAACTGTGAACTTACAACACTGTGAGAATTTGTTTCTGTGGTTCTTCAGTGTGAACTTCTACCTCTGCAATGAGGATCAGCCTCCAGCAGTGCAAGCCTCAGTGGGGATCCGCGGAGTCCATGAACTCAGACGTTTTTTTATCTGAAGGAGTAAGGGAAAAGACAGGACACTCTCTTGATGGTTTCCTTCTGACTCTTTCTTTATTCTTCTGTATTCTTATTTTTTTCTCTACACCTTTCCTGATGTGGTCTAGAGAGGCCGAAAGGTTAGACATCCCTGAGTGGAAATCACCCAGAGACTTGTAACTCCTTTGAGCTTTTGAGCTTTGGTGGTGTGCCCAGGGTCTGGGTCAGACCTGGCCCACTCACAGCTTTCAGAGGACTGTCCGCCACAGCCTTCCAGAGAGATATGAGCCATGGAGTTGCTCACCCCCAGATAGGCATATCCAGGATACTCTGTCTCTGGGGTCTGCATCATTCCTGGTGGCCATGAATCTTTCAGCTGACAACCGCCTAGCTGGAGCTCAGGTTCTGACATCAGCACCCCTTGCTAGGTGTCCCAGAGTGGGTTCTGAGTCACTCTTCCTTCCTCCATTGGCTGGGGATTACAAATCCCCTCAGGGGGTGTCTGGGCTCCTTGGTTTCCCAGTCTGCAGATAGAAGAGGCTGTACTCTCATGATGCCAGGCTGGGGCAGAGCCAGGTGGCCTGCAGGCTTCAGGTTTACCACCCAAACTGCTCCCCAGAGAGGAAGCCTCAGGAAGACAGGTAAAAGATAGTACTTTCAAGTCTCCATGGTATCTGAAGCTGCCCAAGGTCCTGGGTAAAGGTGACTGTCATCCTTCCTACCTTCACGAGTGCTTCATTTATAGCCAGGTACCATATTCCCTGGGCCCTTGGCTTGGGCCTCAGCACTCAAGTCCTCCCACATGGATGACACCACTGACAAGAAAGTGAGGCCTGAGGAGAGGGCAAAAGCTTGTTCTGGAGACTTCTTTAGAGCTGCACAGTAATCTTGACTATCTTCTACTTTAAGCAAGGGAACAAAGATCCTAGGCCCTATTCCGGCTGGTGGAGCATAGATACAAATGTGGCCCCTGGCTCCAGTCCTATGCTTCCTGCTGACACTGGTGCCCATCCTGAGGCACCAGGTCCCACCTGCCACCCCTCCCTCATGAATAGGACCCTCACTAGGCCTCTGTAACAGGTCCAATGATCCAGTCACCTCTGTCCCCATCGTCTCTGTCCCCAGCTACGTCACTGATACCAACTAAGGTAAAGACTGTGCTGAGGATATGGATGATGTGGGTCCCAGAAGCCAGCACTCAGACTGCCATGTTTATTTCCTAGGATTCTAACCCATCTGACACTCCATATACCTTGTTCTGACTTTGATGACACTCGCAACAAGCAAGCAAGCAAGTGAGCATTTGTGCATTTATTTCTCTCTGCTCTCGACTGTGGATGTGGAGTGGCCAGCTGTTGAAGTGCCATGCCAGCCTTGCCTTCTGAGGGTACAGTCCATCGCGGTGGGCGAGGCATGGCAGCAATAGTGGAAGGAGCTGGTCATACAGGAAGCCAAAGGAGATGGATGTTGGTGTTCAACTCACTTTCTCTTTCATTCACCCAACTCATGGAATTATACCACTTATATTCAGGGGAGGTCTTCCCTCCTCCACCAGCCCAGTCTAGAAACTTCTTACAGATTCGCCCAGTGGTTTGTTTCCATGGTGATTCTAAATTCTACCACGTTGACAGACATTTTTAACCATCACGGGAATGGTGTGGGCCTTCATCCCAGACGATCCTTGTGGGAAAAAAGGATAGCCACTTGCTGGGTGTGGTGGTGCATGCCTTTAATCCCAGCACTCAACAGGCAGAGGCGTGAGGGTCTCTGTGTGTTTGAAGTGAACTGGTCTGCGTAATGAGTTCTATGCCTGCTGGAGCTACATAGTGAGACCTTGTCTCCAAAGGGCAGAGGGAAGCAGCCACATAAATTCCTTATTGGCAATCAAGAATAAAATATTTGATAAATGAATGAATGAAAAGGAGATAATAAGCCAAAAATTGTATATAAGGGATAGGGCAGAGGTAGGCATCTTGCCTGCCATCCTGTTCTCTTGTCTCCAAGGCCCCTCACTGGAGCCTCTGCTTCGGGGACACAGGATATCTTTGCCACCATTCTATTGCTGTAAAGAGGCACCATGACCAAGGCAACTCTAATAAAAGAATTTTAATTGGTGGCTTGCTTACAGTTTCATAGGATTAGTCCTTTATCATCTTGGTGGGGGCATGGTGGAAACATGGTGGGGTCATGGTGGGAGCATAGCAGGGGCATGGTGGAAACATGTCGTGGGCATGGCAGAGGCATGGTGGAAACATATCGTGGGCATGGCAGAGGCATGGTGGGAGCATGGCAGTGCTCATGGCACTGGAATAGTAACTGAAAGCTACATCCTTGTAAACAGAGACTGCACTTTTGTTCCCAGCTGCCCAGACCCAAATAATCACACAAAGACTATATTAATTACAATACTGTTTGACCAGTGGCTCAGGCATATTTCTAGTTAGCCCCTACATCTTAAATTAACCTATTTCTATGAATCTGTGTGTCACCACGAGGCTGTGGCCTATCAGTAAGCTTCTGGCATCTTTCTCCTTCAGCAGCTACATAGTGTCTCCCTGACTCTGCCTACTCTCTCTCAATATCTCTGTTCAGATTTCCTGCCTGGCTTTACTCAGCATGCTCAGCCATTGGCTGAAATAGTGTTAGTCATCAACCAATAAAAGCAACACATATACAGGAGGACATTCCATATCACATCCTGATTCACAGACAGAGAGAACAACACTAGGCCTGGCTTGGGCTTTTGAAACCTCAAAGCCCACACCTAGTGACACACTTCCTTCAACAAGGCCACATCTCCTAATCCTTCCCAAGTAGGGCCACTCCCTGATGACTAAGCATTCAAATACAAGGGCCTTTGGAGACAATTCTTATTCAAACTACTACACAGCGGCTTGTCTCCAGCAGGATGCCTCCTCCAGTACTCACGTCTAAGCGACCTTCCACGACTCTGACAGAACATCTCGGTTTGAGTAAATGATAAGCAAGAAACATTTGTTCGGCTCTCTGTTCTGAAGGTGAGGAGTGGTGGCAGGAGAACATGCCGAAGCAACTGAGGCTCAGACCCCAGTCAACATTGCAGGGACTGTCTGGGAGGTCCCCATTATCCTGTTTTTTCCATTACTGAATGTCATCATTCCCACCACACACATGCAGACAGACACACACAGACACACACAAAGGTGGCTTGCCCCTTGGAGCCCTGTGATGGGATGCACTTGGGTTTCCCAAGTGTTCCATAGAGCCACTGTATCAGCACACAGTAAATATCTCTCATTTCCAGATACAGTTTTATGAGCATCAACATTTATGTGATTGACAAGGAACCAACCAGGTCAAGGTCAAATACAAAGCTAACAGATGATGGTCCTTTGTTCACTGGAGGAGAGCCAATCCCACCTCCCATCATTCTGCTCCCAGCTGCAGCAAAATCAGATGTGTGCCTCGAGGCACTTGGCCTGTCCTGGACTTATAAGTGGAATCGTTGTCCGTGGGCAGTTGTCTTCCTGAGCTCCACATTACCATCCTGAGACCTATAGGAATCAATACTGTTCCTACCTATCCTTGAGTGACGTCATCACAACGTTGTCAACGTTGTGTCTACCTGTCTCCTCACTGATGGTTTAGTGTCTGTGAATGTTGATGTCTTTGCCCTATGTGGACACTTCATTTAAGAAATATTCCAGTTGGGAACAGTGGGTAGGGGGTATCTCATGGTAGGATCACGTATTGAAGAGAAAATTTACCAAGCTGTAAAAGTCTCACCATCTGCATTCCTACATCCCTACCCCCGAGCCCAACCACACACACACACACACACTCACAAACACACACTCAAACACACACCCTAAGCCCAGTCTCCAGGACAAGGTGCCAGCACTAGGACTAGGGCCCCCATTTCTCCTTCATGGTCCTTATACCTCTGGATGGCGATGAGAGACAAATTGGCTCCTTGGCTGCCATGTGCATCTCCCATGTGGCTGCTGCTGTCTGCATCTGCCCGTTTGTGTTGGCAATTGTTGGTAGGATTTTACCAGGAGAAGGTTTCCCTCTTGGTCTCACTCTCTCTTCCTTTCCTCATTTTCTCCCTTCCCTCCATCTGAGCTCAATCCAGGGGCTAAAAAGCAATGGGCATTATTTCTCAGGGTTCCCGATCTAGAGATCCACAAGGATGGATTTCTAGAGACCACTGCTGGGCCCACAGGGGACAGGGGACAAAGCAGTTGGCCAGAGTCTCTTTCATAAGGCTCCAGTCCTGTCAGGAGGTCTCTATCCTGGTGACCAACTCCCTAACCAGAGGCTCTAGCCCCCAATTCCCCCCCTCCTTCAGATAGGTTTCAGCATGTTACCTGGCCTATCAACACAGGTAACGCCCCACAGCCTCTCCCCAGTGCCTGCTCTAGCTAGGCTTGAATTCTTACCCTTCCCTCTCTGCCAGCCCCACCTTCCCTTATACCTTCTGGTCCAGGCTCAGTAATACTGAGCCTGGCCACTCCTGTCCTCCCTATCCTGAAGGTGCTAATCACCCTCTGGATCAGGTGACCACTTATGGTTAGTTGGCTCATAGAATCAAAGGTTGCTTAGGGTGTTGGGGCCCTCCTCCAGAAAGATGGTAGTGTTTGAACTTTCATTAGGAGAAAGAACAGAAGGAAAGTCGGTCTGGTCAGGCACCACCGCTGTCCGTTTTCTTCCTCTCTGGGGTTCTGTTCCCCTGGGTAGCCCCATTGTCCACCCAGCACCGAGGCTTAGAAATGACCTTCCCCTCACTTGAGTCTAAGTCTGTGTGAACCTCCTCTGCGGTGGGCTGAGTGAGAAATGGCCCCCACTGGCTTGGGCATTTGACACTTGCTTGGGGGGCTAATGGGGAGGTGCAGGCTTGCCAGAGGACTAGGGGTGAGCTTTGAGAGCTTAAAGCCCCACCTTTCTTTTGGTTCACTCTCTCTTCTTCCTGGTTTTGGGGAGGGGTGTGAACTCCCAGCCTCCTGCACCTACCGCCACTTGCTACCATGACAGACTCTCGAGCCGTAAACCAAAATGAGCTCTTCTGTAAGTGCCATCATCGTGGTGTCTTATCACAGCAGCAGCTAAGGAACCATGACATCACCCAACTTTCCTGAGGCCACCAGACATGAGACCCTTGTCATGCCATTCCTGGAGTCAGGTGTCTCCTGTCAGAGGTCAACAGGCCTGGTCACTGAGCATGTGATCCAGGGAGCCCAGCAACCCATCAAGTCTGTGTCATAGTTATAAGGAAGGGACCCAGGACCCAGGTCCCAGGACCCAGGACTCTCTTGTCTTAGGAGTAGATGGACGGTCAGCAGCATCCTGTTGCCCACTTGGGCCTCCGGGTAGGATACAGGCTGTGATAGGATGGGGCTCACAGTATCCTCCTGCTGTCCCCCAAAGTCAGGAAGAAGGAACAGCACCCATGGTGCATGGCTGAAGCTGGAGGATAGGCAAGTGGGTGGCCTTGACTATCTGCAGAGCCGTGAGCCAGCCCCCCTGCTGATCATGTCTTGGGCTGCCTCTGTTGCAAGCATGGACTTCTCAGCATGGTGGCTTTCCCTGCCCAGCTGCCTTCACACCCTTTACCCCTGCAGACCATGGACCCACCTGGCTTTCTCCACAGCTCATGACTTCTCACTCTGCAGGGAACACGGCACTGACCTAGGAAGAGATGGGCAGGTGGGAGGCAGGAGGATCCACTGTCCAGAGCTCAGCAGCTCCTCCTGGGAGTGGTGGCAGTGAGGAAAGACAAGGGCTGTCACTCAACAGCAGGAATCCAGCACCCCCATCCTGGAGACTGGAGGTCAACGGGGCAGGCTGGGCTCCTCCCAAAGCCCCTCTCCTTGGCTTGTAGACACACCTCCTTCCTGTGTCCTCATTTGCATGTCTGTGTCCCAGTGTCCTCTTACAAAGACAATAGGGCAGGGGATAACCTACTAACCTCGTTTTAACTTAATAACCTCCTGAAAGACCCTGACTTCAAACAGCGACATCCTGAGAGACGAGGAGTTAGAAGTTCTGCAGTGACCTTGGGAAAGGATCACTGTCAGCCCAAGGCAATAACCCACACCACAAACTCTGTAAATCCTTCCAGGTTCTGACTTAGGGCGGAGGGCCACCTACCTCTGACAATGCTGATGGCATCTGGCAGCCACAGAGAGCATTCTCGAGCATTTTACCATCTGTGCCAGAGGGAAGCCCTTCGGAGTTTCTAAAGGGTGGATCAAAGCCAGCAGGGGGTCACTCTGCTCCTGTTTGGCAAATGCTTTGCTGACAGAGAGCCCTCCTGCTTCCTGCCCAGGTAATTAATGAAGGGCTTCAAAGGCTCAGGGCGCTCCTGCTCATATCAGTTATTCAGATCAAAGCCTCCAAAGGTCTGGGAACAGGAAATAGAGAAGAGGTGGCTAAGCAGTTATGACGGGGACTAGATGGATTGCTCATTGACTGCCATGATAGAGCGGGTCTGATTGAGGGTCTCTAAGCTGGCCTAGATGCTCAGCGCAGGATCTAACCTATGTGGGAGGGAAGGAAGGGAGGGTGTTCCGCACTCTGGAGCAGCAGGAGCTGATTTCCAAGCTCAGTGCTCACCCAGGCCTGTCCATCATGATAATGAACCTCAGATTGAGTTAGGCAGGTGTTCTAGAACTGATCTGGTGATCAGGCTGTGGTTGCCTGGGTGAGCCAGCTACCTTAGCCTTGGGGTGCCGGCTACCTTGGCCTTGGGGTCTGAAGGGGCTCACAGTCCAATGAGTGAGGAAGGCAGGGGTACTTAATGTGACCCTGGGAAGGGGGACAGCTCATGCCCCATCCACAAGAGATCGTTAAAGGTGGGAGGTATAGTTTGTTTTATTGGGGGTGATGCTGCAAACCCAGCCTGGGAAGCCTCAGGGAGGGGAGAGGCTCGCCTCTTTCTTTGCTTTCTGTCACATTCTGTCACAATCTTCCTTTAAGGGAAAAAGAAGCTGGGTTTGGTGGCACACACCTTTAATGCCAGCACTGGGGAAGCAGAGATAAGTGGATCCCTGTGAGTTCAAGGCCAGCCCGCTTTACAAAGTGGTTCTAGGCTGGCCAGAGCTACATAGAGAGAGCATGTCTCCAAAGTAAAGCAAAACAAGAAACTTAAACTATTTAAGAAGCATCTGGCCGGGTGGTGGTGGCAGTGCACACCTTTAATCCCAGCACTCGGGAGGCAGAGGCAGGTGGATCTCTGGGAGTTCGAGGCCAGCCTGGTCTACAAGAGCTAGTTCCGGGATGGGCACCAAAGCTACAGAGAAACCCTGTCTTGAAAAACCAAAAAAAAAAAAAAAAGCATCTGTTTCTACTTGTAGAGATATAGCTGGAGTCACCATTCCCCTGAAACACCCGGACACTCAGCAGGTAGGTGAGGTGCTGGAATCTCAGACAGGCTGTCAGGTGACAAGGGACAGCAGTCATTGAGGGATGAGATACAGGAAGAAGCCAGCGTGGGTTCTGTGGGCTCCCAGCGTGCTGCAGGAACATGTGGGGAGCGAGCCCCACACATGGGAGGGACCGAGGCTACAGAGAGAGCGCACTAAGGGCCTGGGGAGACCAAGACAGAGCAAGCGCTTAGTGTGAGGAAAGCCAGGGGAGACATGGTGCTCAAAGGGGCTCTCAGGATCAGCTGATCAGTACGTGGGAGAGAAGAAACTTCTAGAAGCTGGATAGAGTGTCACCCAAAAGATGAGAGAGTCTGTCCCACCCACACACTACTGAGCGGTTTACCTCCCCTCCACCAGACCTCAAACTGCTTAAAGCTTGTGGAGTTCTTGGAGGACCTCAACCATGAAGGAGGGTCAGCCTGTGGCTGAAGGAGATTTTAACCCCACCTAACAATTTCTAAATAAATGCACCCAGGAGAAACTCAAGAGTATTTGTAAAGGAACAGATATTGTCAGCTGCCAGCAAGACACTCTGTAATGTCTGACATCTCTTAGGAATTCCAGCTCAGGAGGTGAGGCAAGGAGAAATGACCATTGAGAGAAAGAGACTCAGTTAACCACAGGGACTGCAGTCCACCCAGGCTCAGTTAACCACAGTGATTACAGTACACAGTCTCTGTTATCCACACAGATATCAGAACTGCAGGCAAAGGCATTGAAATAGTCATTGTAACTATGTTCCATGTGGCCAAAGGGTTAGGTAAAGTCAGCCCTAGTGGCCCAGTCCTGTAATCCCAAGTACTGGTAAAGCTTATGCAGGGACTTTGCAAGTTCAAGACCAGCTTGGGTAGGTTAGGAAGACCCTGTCTCAGCTGGTAGAGGTTTGCCTAGCAGACAAGCCCTGGGTTTAGTATGTAGCACAGCATAAACTGTATGGAAGTACACACATGTAACCCCAGCATCCAATTCAATCCTTAACTATGTTTAAAGATTGAGGACAGCTGGGGCTATGGGGAAAAAAAAGGTTCCCAGGTATAATGGTATAATGGGCCTTGCATTTAATCCTGAAACAAAGAAATAAGAGGCAGGTGGATCTCTGTGAGTTCCAGGCCAACCTAGTCTACATAGGAAGTGCTAGGCTAGCCTAGTCTACATAGTGAGACCTTGTCTTAAGAGACTCAAAAAAAATTGAAAACCCAGAGAAACATCTTGAAATGTTTTGTGTATTTTTCCATAATTGAAAGTTATTATTTTTATTGAAATCTGAGTTCCAGAGACAGAAACTGTACTGTCTGAGGTAAAGACTACTCAACAGAGGGCACTAGAGAGATGGCTCAGCAGTTCTGGCTAGGCTCTGGCTGCTCTTCCAGAGGACTAAGTTCAGTTTACAGGACCCGATGGTGGCTCACAACCCTCTGGAACTCCAGTTCCATGAGATCCAGCGCCCTCTTCTGGTCCCTGTGGGCACTGCACACACACATGGGGTGTACATAGCACACATACAGGCAAACACTCCTGCACATTCAATAAAAATAGATAACTCTTTTAAAAACCCTCAAGCCAGGCTTCCTAGATGATCAGACATTGTGGAAGAAAAGCAGTGGGTATGGAGAGGCAGCTGTGTGAGAGAACCATCTCAAATGAAGCAGAGGAAGACGACTTCCTGTGCCCTCCCCCAAACCCTCCTCCTTTGGAAGAACATTGGAGCCACAGGAGCCTGACCGTCTGATGGACACCAGCAGACTTGAGGAAGGAGGAACTGGGGTGAGGAAGACAGAAGACATGGTTGAAAAAATAATTATGTGAAATTTTCCCAACTTGGAATAAACTGTGAATTCACAGATTCAGGCAGCCTGTGAACCCCAAACTCAGGACTCATTTTAGAGAAGAGAAACTACAGAAACACCAGAGCACACAGCTTTCTAATCACTCCAAGCCACAGCCCCAGCTCTGGGAGGATCTTATGCCCTCTTCTGGCCTCTGTAGGCACTGCACTTTTGTGCACAAAGCCACACACAGGCATACACATATACACTAATTAAATGATTTTTTTCTAAAGAGCATCTTATATACAAAAGAGAAAGATCAGGCCACAGGCAGATGTGTGGTCAGGAAGGACATGAGAAGGAGGCAGTGGGGAGACACCTTTACCTTGTCAGAAGGAAAAAAATGACACTTCTGAGAGAAAAATAAAGATTCAGGGTACAAACACAAGAGCTTTGTGAGTTCATCCCAGAAGACCTCTCGATCAGGCATCTCCTGGGTAACGAGAAACAACTGTCCATGGAAACACATGCAGGGAGTGAAAGGCTTCACTGTGTGGGTAAATACAGGAACTATTTTCTGCTTATTTAAATCTATCCAGGGCAGATGGGATGGCTCAGTGGGTGATGTACCTACCTTGCAGCCTGATTACCTGAGCCTAATCCCTGGGACCCACATGGGAGATGGGGAGAACAACTTCCATCTACACACATACACACACACACACACACACACACACACACACACATTAAATACTCAAGTGTAATACACATAAAATTTAAATCTACTCAAATAGCAACTAGATTGATTTATTTATTCACTTATTCTGGCTTTTTGAATGAGGGTCTCACTATAAGCCAGCCTTAAATTTGCAATCCTCCTGCCTCTGCCTTGTGAGAGCACATCATGCACACTATCTGGCATTAGGCAGGGGCGATAAGGCAGTTTGGAGCCTGTGATGTGGGGAGGTGATGCGCACAGCAGCAAAAGCTGAAGGAGGAGGGGCTGTGCCTATACAGATCACCTGTGAGCTGACAGGGGCTCCGTTAATTGTATGCAGAGTACACGTAAGGATGTTGGAAATGATTGCCAGCTGCTAAAATAACAAAGAACTAGAGTTCAAGGCTGAGGGAAGAAACAAAAAAGAATTGTAAAAAAGGTTCAACCCTGGTGAACTGTTTTTTTGTTTTTGTTTTCATTTTTATCCAGCACTCAAATGGCTGAGGTGGTAGGGGTTGCAAGGTACACAAAGTCCTAGGTTCAATCCTCAGCATCCCACAAAAAAAAAAAAAAAATCCTCAAAAATATTCAATCCAACCATATCAGTAACTACACTAACTATAAATTACATAAATAGCCCAACTAAAAGGCAGAATTTTGATGTTAGACACTTGTTTTCAAAGCGCTTGGTTATACAGACAGACATATGTTCAGAATGTGAAAATGTATGTACCACAGTGACATGAATCCAGAGAAAGTTTATCTGTATTATCATGAAGGTAGATCCCAGAACAAAGGGCAGAGTGGGGAAAGACATTTTGTAGTGGTAAAGGGGCCAGCTCTGTGGAACGGCAGAAGAAAACTCAACACTGACATCAGCCTTGGGCTTCCCCGTGCATGCATACCAAGCACATGACACACATGTGTGAAAATGAACAAGAACTAAAAAGAAAACTAATGGGGAGTGATGAGACAGGAAGCTGTTTGCTGTGTAAACTCCTTGGTGCTCAAAAGAAAATTTAAATTAAGTCAGGTGTTGGTGGCCTTAATCCCAGCACTCGGGAGGCAGAGGCAGGTGAATCTCTGTGAGTTTGAGGCCAGCCTGGTCTACAAAGCAAGTTCCAGGACAGACTCCAAAGCCACAGAGAAACCCTGTCTCGGGGGAAAAAAAAAAAGATTAGCAACAGTGGAGTGAGGATGGGTCCATCCTGCCTGTCAGCCCACTGTGCACCATGTCAGGGCTTGCTCACACTTGTGTACAAGGATGCTTTGTTCTCCTGTGCATCCACCCCTCCATTGTCCATCTGCCCATCCATCTATCTGTCTCCAGGATAGCCTTGATTGCTGTATCTTCCCCATAACCTTGGCCTTCTGTTGTTTTATTTTGATTTTTTTTATTGAAAAGAAAGACTTCCATACAATAGATTTTAACCACATTTTCCCCTCTCCCAACTTCTTCCAGGTCCTCCCCTCCTCCCTACACATGATCATTGCATCCTTGTAAGAGGTCCTGGACTGGGCTGGGGTAGCCCTTCAGCTCTGTTCTTTCAAGGACTCACTATGTCTAGCTGGTACTTTTTTTCATTTCAGTGTGTATTTGAGCTGTCATTTCTTTACCAAAGCCCTGGGGCCCTTTGATTGGGAACATATTTACTCCATAATCTGACCTGGAGACGGCCACACTGTCATGAGACAGCTTTGAACTGCCTTCTGCGCCGTTGAGGGGAGGGGTGTGCTGTGGGACAATGGTCTTGTACCCTGTCACTTATATTGTATTGTTTTAATAAAACACTGATTAGCCAGACAGAAAGTATAAGCAGGGCAACTAGAACAGGAGAATTCTGGGAAGAGGAAAGACACCATCTGCTGTCATTACTCAGAGGAAGCAAGATGAGAATGCCTCACCAATAAGGGTACCAAGCCACATGGCTAACACAGGCAAGAATTATGGGTTAATGTAGGATGTGAACATTAACAAGAAGCCTGAGCTAACAGGACCACCAGTGTGTAATTAATGTAGACCTCTGTGTGTTTCCTTGGGGCTGAACGGCTGTGGGACTGGGTGAACGG
Source organism: Microtus ochrogaster (assembly GCF_000317375.1). Taxonomy (NCBI): domain Eukaryota; kingdom Metazoa; phylum Chordata; class Mammalia; order Rodentia; family Cricetidae; genus Microtus; species Microtus ochrogaster. The sequence continues at coordinate 36,940,356 of NC_022015.1, forward strand.
CAGTGGGACCGGGCAGGACAGAAACATCTCTCAACAGGGATGCTCTCATTCTTGGGGCTTCTTCCGCCTCTCTCAGCAGTGACTTCTTAGGATTGGTGTCTAAATCTTTTGACTTTTGTCAAATTTATCCTTGCTTGTGGTTTTTGGAAATAATAGAGAAATATTTTTTAAATGTCTCTTGGTGGCCACTCGACGCTCTGGCATTTTATTCCAGTTGACTTGGGGCCTATGGGCTTCCCTAAGGAGCCTGTACATTTTACTCTGCGTGCAGCCTCGGAGAAGGAAGAGACGAGGGTATTTGGTCTTGAAGCCCTTCCTTATCAAAGTCAGTCTTTACCGTTTGTGCGGAGTAGGTGGACAGCAGGCACCTTCTTACACTTAGGAGAATCACAGTGCACACTCACCCTGAAGAACGCAGAAGGGCCATTGCTACAAGAACACAAAATGCCATGTACTCCGAACACTGTGCACTCTGGGACCAGCTTTGCCCACCTGGATGCAAACCCTGATGTAGTGATATTTTCTTTGTGTTTTAACAAATAAAGCTTGACAGAAGACCAGGGTGCAGAGATAAGCCAGCCACTAGAGGCCAAGTGGTGATGGCTCACACCTTTAATCCCAGTACTTGGGAGTCACACGCCTTTAATTCCAGCACTAGGGAGGTGGAAATGGGAAGGGATATGGCTGGGTGGAGAGAGTAACTTACGGCGGGAGGAGATAGGAGCTCAGTGCAGTCTGAGGTTTGGTGGAGACAGTTGCAGTCAGAGGATGCAGTCTGAGGATATACTCTGCGGACAGGATTGCCCCTTTGGTCTGAGGATTCGGCAGAGGTGAACGGTCTCTCTAGTGGCTGCACTGTTTCTCTGATCTCTCAGCTTTCAGCCCCTAATGTCTGACTTTTATTGTTAAGAACAATTAGAATTCATACAACACCCTGAGCTGCCCCAACTTCCCAGAGGGCATCTGATGTTCAGGGAACCCCCTTTCAGGGGACAGCTGTTGCATGCCCCCATCAGGAGAGTAATTTCTAACAGCAGAGGCGTTGGGTGGTGAAGGCAGAGTACAAGGGAGTGTTCTGCTGTGCTCCTGTACACATTGAAAAGGAGATGTAACTTGATGACGTTCCTTTCTTGTTGCTATGACAACATACCTAACAACAGTAACTTAAGGGAAGAGTGGTTTATTCTGGCTCAGAGCTTGGGGCACACAGTGTGTCAGGACAGGGAAGGCATGGCAGCAGGAGCAGGAGGTGCCAGACACGTTGTGTCCACACTCAGGAAGCAGAGAGCAAACAAGAAGTGGGGAATAAAACCTCAAGTTCAAGTTCTACCCCCAGTGACTCACTTCCTCCAGCCAGGCTCCACCTCCTACAGGTTCTACAACTTTCCAGAACAGCACCACCAGTTGGGAGCCAAGTATCCAAACACCTGAGCCAACTGGCCACCTATCACATTCAAACCACAACACGTGGGAGATCTGTTCTGAAAGCAGCCCATTGGATGAAAGTCTAAAGAGATGGGCCTGGTTGCCAGAGTTCAGGGCCCGTCTGCAGTTAGTCATATAATGTACTCGCTTGCCTGTGGGCAGTGTGGGGTGCAGAGCTTGGGCGTTAGCCTCCATTTCCACCATGCAACACTGCTTCCCTGTCACTACCTGAGCCTGGGTCACCCCCAGGGCCAGTTGTGTCCCCCTCTGCCCACCCCCCACAAAGGGTAGGCATGCACAACTGGTGTTGCATGACTGTAGACGGTACTGAGTGTAGAACGCAGCTCTGCAGAGACTTGGGCCCCAAAGAAGAGTCAGGGCCCACGTGTGTGCTGAGCGCTGCCTCCCTGCTTAGCTTCAGATACCTAGCATTTTGGTGGGGGTGCATGGATATTGTCCTTGTGGTGCAGATGAAGACATGAAGAGGGTAAACAAGAAATGGGGTATAAAACCTCAAGTCCTGAATGTGGACCCAATGTGGCTAAGATTGCCCAGCTGAGGTATGCCAAACTTGGAGTTTGAACCCTAGCAGACCGACTCCATCCTGGGAGGAAGCTGGCTCTGCCTTTCCTTCGGGCACCCCTACAGATATTGCCCTCATGCGATACCAAGTTGATGAGCCCCCAGCCTGCTATTCCCACATGAGCCCCGGAGGGTAGATGGTGAGGGAGTCCCGGTGAGCCTGCAGCCTGGGGATGAGCGTGAGTGGGACGCCTCTCTTTCAATCTCCTCAGGAGAGCCAAGCCTCCTGGGTGGACCACTGGAACCTCGCCACGTGCCAGCTGGGAAGAGTGGGCCTAAGGCCCCCTCTGCAGTTTCACCTCCTCCCCCAGCTCCTCGTGGCATTTGTATGCTGAAAAGATGGATGATCAGAGCTCCTGGTGGCATTTATTCTCAACTGCTACTTAATATGTTTGCCAAAGGATGTCATTTTGAAGGGGGAACATGTTCAAACAGCAGGAGTGACTCAGACCCCAGCTTGGCACCCCTGGGAATGATGGCAGCAGAGAGCCTGGACATGGGGTCAAGGATGGGCTCTTCTGCCCTTGGGAACACCAGAAAGCTAGGCAGCCGCATAGGTGTTCCTGTGCCTGGCTTTCTAAGACCTAAGGGATTACAGCCTTCTGTTCAAATAGAGCCCAGCTCCAGGGGAGTCCTTCCTAACAAGAAGAATCTCAGGAGCATAGTAGTAGTCTGCGAGCCAGGTCTCCCTTCCCATACCCCTGCCCACCGTATTTCACAGCCCACTGCCCGCTTCCTACCCAGCCTCTGCTCCAGCCTCCCCAGGCTACCCATCCACACTCATGTCCCAGAGCCTCCTAGTTCATCAGAGCTCTTTCCCTCACTGCTTCTCCAAAGCATGGTTCTAGCAACTTCTACAGGAGGTAGAAGATAGTTAGAGAAACAGCTCAGCCAATGAGAGTGTTTGCTCCTCTCACAGTATCCACCTCAGGTGGCTCATAACCATCTGAACCTCTAGTTCTGGGGATTAGGTGCCCTCTTCTGGCCTCCGCAGGCACTGCACGCACATACATACACAAAGACATACACACAACATACACTCAGGGAGAGCGAGGGGAGATAATCTTTTCGAAAAGAAGGAAAGACAATTCTGTGGGGAGCATCTTTCATCTTGGTCCTCCTTTTGGACTTTTAGGTAGGCAACCTGGGTTTGAGCCCTCCTTGGGAACTTGTTATATGATGTTACATTTGCTTGCTTTTGTGTAATTTGCATGGTCCTGAGGCCAGGTGATGATTTGGCCTCTGGACCTAAGCTAGGGCAAGCATCTAGGCAAGAGCTGAAGCACATCTGAATGAGCAAGGGAACCTTTCCATGCTGTGCCTGGCAATGAACACATGGGGCAGGGAAGCCACCAGGACCTGAGTCACAGCAGTGATGTCACCACACAGGTGGTGGCTGTGGCCTTGGAAGCCGTCTGAGAGCTTCTAGCAGCTGTGTTCAGAATTGTCCAAATCCAAGCAACAAGTGCTGCAGGAGATGAGTGGACAGACCACACCTCCAGACAGTGGCATATCACTGGGCAGCAACGAGATGTGAGCCGTGGTGCCACAGAGGACAGAGGAAGTGAGAATGTGGCTGATCAAAAGAAAGGAGACCAGAAAGGTGGTGTGCAGAATTATTCCAGCACCATGGAACAAACCCTGCAAAAGGCAACAGGGAGGAGAGCAAAGGGAACAGCCGTGCTGGGATGAAGGGGAGGACTCGTAGGACAGTGACAGGATGCCTGTGGCACGGTGGTGGGGACACATGGGACATTTGCTGTGTGCATGATTGTCTATATGTGTGCCTGCCTGTCTATGTGTATGCCTGCTTGTCTATATATGTATTCATGATCGTCTGTATGTGTGTCTGCTTGTCTATTCATGCAGTGCCCTCGGAGGCCGGAAGTGGGTGTTGGATCCCTCAGTACTGCAGTATAAGTGATTGTGCTCTGATGTGGGTGCTAGAAACTGAGCTTAGTTCTTCCGCAAGAGCAGCCAGGGCTCAACTTCTGAGATGCCTCTCCAGCCCTGCTTTGTTTCTCAGGCAGGTCTTGCAAGGAAACACAGGCTGGATTTATGTTATTGCCTTAGTCCCCCCAGATTGCCGGGGTGCCTGGCCTATAGCCCTATCCCCAGGCCACCAGCAATGGGTCTAATTAACACCAAGTGATGGACCCTGGTGGTTGCCTTATTAGGTAGCCTGTGACTTGTCTCTAGCCAGCTCCACTGCGCAGGCGTGGATGGGAAAGTGACAAATGGCCTTCGAAGATGAAAGTCCACAGATCAGAGCCTCGGAAATGAGGCATCTCATCCCTCAGAGAGGGGATTAGTTTTTCGCTGCTGTCTTTGAGCTGGAGCACTCATTAAATGGTTTCTGGTAAGGTGGAACAGGCAGGTGCCAAATGGAGCCGTAAATCTCCCCAGGCTGGATGTTTGGCCTCAGTCTGAACTCACGGCAAGAGGGAAGATGGGAACCTGGTGACCCCTTGAGGTTGTGTGAGCTATCTGGGAGGTGCCTCCTGAGTTCAGTCTACGTTGGAGAGGCCTGTGTTCTGTCATGCTCCTGTCTCAGCAAAGACCAGCTACTGCTTGCCTTTTAGTATCAGCTAGTGGTCCTGATGACAGTGCCTTGGAAAGCAGTCTGTCCCCTCTTCCTTCGGCTTGCTTCCTCCTTCCAGAAACCCTCTGTGCAGTCATGCTGGCCTTTGTCACCATAAGGCTGGAATTATTGGATCATCCACCCCCTTCCAACAAAGCTGTTCAGACATCAGAAGAAGCACCCCTACATATCTTGGGCTCCCCCTCATTGTGGGATGGGAAGGTGGACAGCACAGGCTTGGTGAGGGGAAGGGCCTGTGGGGTCATTTGGCCTCCTATCAGACTTCAGATCAGACTCACTTGGGTTCCTTTCTGTCTGCTTGAAGCTCGGTGCCTTAGAAGCTCCAGACGAGCATAGTCCGTCCACTGCAGTTGGAACTGGTAGACCTGACAGATCACAGCCCCTATGTGAGCTGTTGACCATGAGGGAACTAAACCCTCAGTGTCTGTGTTCTGTTCCTGTCTCCCCAGAACCCCGTAGGACTGATGGGCTCAGATAAAGAAGATGTGGGGAGAGGCAGGGCTGACAGCCCACACCCAAGCAAGGAGCCTGGGAACCCAAGCTAAAGCTGGGCATGGGAGCCGGTGCAGAAACCATCCCGTGCCCTCGTCCCCAAGGCTGCTTGCAGTATAATGTGATGATATCTTGGGACTCGAGGGCCTGTTGCAGATCAGTCTTGGGGAGCATGCCTCCTGAGTATGGCTCAGACACTAGTTGACTTTTTATGCTGGAGCTGTCTGGAAATGGACAGGGGTGTCTCTGTGTCTCTTCAGCTGCCCCAGCTGCGGCAGCGGTGGGGAACTTCTGTCTCTGCAATTAAAAATAATACCCTGACTTAAAGCAGCTTGGAAGAGAATGGGCCTGTCTGGCCCACACTTCCAGGTCAGTCTGTCATAGCAGAGAAGTCACAGTGGCAGGGACATAAAGCAGATGCTCACATCACATCTGTAGTAGAGAACGGAGAAAAAGCGATGCATGTGGGCTTGCTTGCTCGCTTGCCTTCTCCTCGTTCATCAGGGCCCAGCCTAGCAAACGGTGCTGCCGGCCATGGGCTGGGTCTTTCCAAATCAGTTAATGATCAAGAGAATCACGCTGATAAAGACAATGCTTTAAGGCTGTCTAGGTGATTCTAGGCTGAGTCGAGTTGCGTTTAAAGATGAGCATCGCATGTTGACAGTGACATGCAGGCTGCTGGTGCTATGTGGCCTGAGTTTGCTGGTGTCTAATCTCACTGGCCAACTGCCACCTCCAGAGCCATAGCTTCCTAGGAAGACCTCCGGAGCTGAAGCGCTCCCTCTCTCCCTGAGGATTTCTGATGAGGGTGTCTTGGCTGGGGGACAAAGCTGGGTACCAGAGCTCTCTGGCCAGTGGCGTTGGCAGATCACATCCTGCCTCACTGTGCTGCCTTGACAGCCAGAACCCAGCAGAAGGCACTGAGATCACTTTGCCAGAAGGTTCTTGAGGCCATCCTTGATAGTTGATGTCCTGTCTCCTCTGAGGATCAGGAAGCCTCCATTTCCCACAAATGGGAATGCACTTCTGGGCTCACAGAACCCATTTCTAGGCATTTTCCCTCTCCCTGCCTCAGTGATAGGGATAGACATTTAGGGTCTTGTGTATACTGAACAAACACTCTACCACTTAGCTACATCCCCAGCCCACGACCCCTATGCCCATGGGACATCCACAAGGGGGCAAATGTGGTTGTGGAATTGGGTGAGAGTATACCAGGCATGCCCAACTTTCTGACATTGCAGCAAGATACCATCATCTACAGAATCCATGCTTGAGAATAACATAATAAAATTAAAAATTAATTAAAAGTTCTTACAGATTGAAAATACCAACTCATGGGGCTGCAGAGATGGCTCAGAGGTTAAGAGCGTTTATTGCCTTGCAGAGGACCTAGGCTTGGTTCTTGGTACCCACATGGCAGCTCACAACCATTTGTAACACCAGTTCCAGGGGATCTGATGCCCTCTTCTGGCCTCCATGGGTACTGCAAACTAAAGAGGCAGAGGGAGTTTGCTGTGAGATTGTGTCTCCTAGTAATGTCAGATGCTTCACCCATAAAGTCTTCTTAAAAGAAATTTATTAGAAGAGTCGTTAATGCTGTGGACAGACAGACAACAGAATGGAGGCTCTGAGGAGAGTTCGGGCCCCAGCACCAGAGGCTGGCCGCATGGCGGCATAGCAGCATGGCAGGGCCTCTGAGGAGGAGTCAGGCCCATAAGGAGGGAGTGGGGCTTCTCTCTTCCAGGTCTCTGAAGAAGGGGGTGGTTTCACAACATGAGCCTGCAGCCAAGCTCTCTGAATCCTCAGTAAGCTGCGAGGAGAAGGGTAGGGAGGGTGACATGAGGCCACTGAGGTCCTTTGCTGAGTCCAGCTGACTTACTTCCCCAAGTGAGAAACCCATGCTCCGGTGAGTCTCTTGGGTAGGGATTCCCAGTGTCTAAGTGGTGTGTTAGTATCTGTGAGATGGAGAATCTGCCACAGACAGGTATTATGGCCCAAGTATCGTCTGCTGTCTAACCAGCATCAGTAATGAGACTAGTGGTATCGTCTTCCTTAACAACCTCAACTTAATTCCATCAACAACAAGGCCACCTTCATGGGTTCAAGTCCAATAGTGCCCATTTCTGAGGTTGTTATTTTGAGTGTTTTCTTTTGTTTGGGGTGTGTTTTGTTTTATTTTGTTTTGAGATAGCCTTGAACTTGCAATCTCCCTACCTTGACCTTTCTAGAAGCTCAGATTCAGGTTCATTCCAAAACACTCACCTGGGAGATAGATCCTTTTCAACCCATAGCAGACTGTGACCCTAAAGTAATGGTGCAGCCCTGGCTCCAGCCAACTACCCCCGAGACCATGCCTGACCTGAGGGATGGAGGTAATGGTGGTTCAACTCCTGTTCTTGAACATCTAGAAACACCTGGCAGATGTACAGACCCTAGTGGAGCACAGGCTGCTGGCCAGCCTCTACACAGCTCCAGATGCTCCCTTCAGACAGAGGATTTGAGAGTAAAGAAGTGGGCAAAAGGACAAGAAGAGATAGTCTCAGAAGAAGAGACTATCTAAGGAGGAGGGGCGTTCCTAACATCTGGCATGCATGCGCTCAGGTGGGAGACACCACCCAGGAAGATGGCAGCCACACAGGAAAGATAGACTGGGCTCTCGGACTGTTGCTCACCCTTGGACTCCTAACTCAGGTTCGCTAGACTAAGACCAGATGGTGGAATGCATGGGGTGACCTTGCTCCCTGCCCCTCCCAGCTGTGGAACCAATCTGGCAAATGGAACTCTCTGACTGCCCTCCCAGTGAGAAGCCCACAGAGAATGTGCTTCATTAAAGGACCACAAGAGAGCTGGGGAGATGCTGCCAGTGAAGTTTGCAAACTTGAGGACCCGGGTCCATCCAACCTTCGGTACCGCTATATAAAGCTGGGCATGGCGGTGCAGGTGTATAAGCCCAGTGAAGCAAAGGTGGAGACAGGTGGATTCCTGGGGCGCTTGCTAGGCAGCCTAGTCTAGTTGGTGAGTTTCAGACCAGTGACAAACTGCTCCTGAGGGACACCAACAAGACCTCTGGCCTACACAACACACACACACACACACACACGTAGAGGGCTGGATGGACGCCAGCCCATGCTGTAACTCCCCAAGAGATCTGCATCTGCCTCTCACATTTTGGAATCACACAGAACATCTCTACTCAATCATCAAGATGGCTGCAAGCTCAGGAAATCTGAGGCCTGGTGTCCAGCGGACTCCTGGCAGTTCTTCCTTCAATGAACTTCAAGCATGTTCAAACCATGGCCCTAAAATCCTGGTCCTTGCAGCTCCAAAAAAGGGAAAAGGGTTGAACCAGCCCTCCAGCCCCATCAGTTAGTACCCTTCTAGCTATAAGCACCACAGCACCTAGGAGCCCAGATCAGGCCATGCCTGTGTCCTCGGTAAAAGGCTTCCATTGCTGTGGACTAAGCCCCCACTACCATGAAAGGCACCAGCAGGACCCAGAGCTGGGAGCTCCCAGAGTTAGCAAGTACAGAAATGGGCCTAGGACTAGGTTTTGTGCTGTGTCCAACTGGATTCAAATGGGATTGGGGCTCAGGACAGCATTCTGCCCTTGGGTTCTCAGAAGTAGGTGGCTCAGCTCCTGAGGGCAGCTCTTGACCCTGGTGGTGACAGCCCCTGGGCTTTGCGCTTTGCAGCCGCTCCTCGACTGCTACAGAGCCCGCCTCCAGCCTCCAGACCCGGTTTGCACACTGACGCAACTCAGGTTTATTTTAGACCAAAGCCTCCCGTTCTACTCAGTCCAGCACACTTGAACTTTAATAAAGCAAAGAATGACAAGCCCAGCCTGCCTTTACAGGCACTTCCAACATACAGGTGAAGCTTGGCTGTTATCAGGCAGAGTTTAGAAGCAGGGCCTCTGGGCTGATGCCTCCAGCAGGCAAAAACGGACTTTAGGTATCTGTGTGAGCTAATCGGTCACATAGATACTGCAGAGGGTGGGCTGTGCTTCTACTCTAGTAACCATATCCCTGGATTTCTGGCCAATCCCCCTGTCCCCCATTGTTTACCTGAGCCTAATTGCCTGTACTTGCCACACTCCCCAAACAGTTTAGGATCCCCCAAAGCCTGACTGCAGATTAGCCTGGGCTCCCTGGCTATTCATCTTTCTCGAGAATACCTCCTTCAAAGACAGGGCCACACAGCACATCTCCTAGCTTCAACCTCAAGGTCAGCTAACAGACAAGAGATGAACCACTGGCAGAGGGATAGGTGGATAGAAGGTGAAAGTGGGGGGGGGTGAGAGGGGAGATGGACAGAAAGGTGATGAATAGATGGACCAAGAGAGGGATAACAGGAGATGGAGCAGGGCTAAGTGCATTGTGGGAGGCTCCCTTTGCTGTGAGTACCTACCTCCCCTTACTGTGAGCACCACCCACTCCACATGCCTACCTTCTCTCATTTGGCCATTTCAGTGTGGACAAGGCGGGAGGAAGGATTGGGAGGACCTCTGGCTGAGTCTTACCAAAGTGGTCTCAGCCAGTGTTCTCTTCTGGGAGCACTCAGCTCCAGTCCAACCCCTTTTCGTCTGTTAAACTGGTAGCCTGGCCTACCTGGATGAGACTGTCCTCATCTCTGCTGGTCCAACATAGCACCATGGTTCAAAATGCCACTGTTGAGGTTGTGTCAGGGCTAGGTTCCCACACATAGTAACATCCCCAGACCACACCCCTACACACACACACACACACACACACACACACACACACACACTTTCTAGAATGCTCTTGTGAGTGTCCTGAACACTGAGTCAGCTGAACACTGAGCTGCAAGTAACTGTGAGTTATAGGAAGAGATGGCAATACCAGAACAGAGTCACCAACCTGTGACCTCCCTGTGGTCTCCAGGTCCCCGTGGTACCTGTAGGAAGGCTGCCTGGTTGGAATGAGAGCCCAGACTGTGGGGCAGTTGCTGGGCTGAGTCCCACTTATTTCAGATGTGAATGTGTGTCTTAGCCAGGGCCTAAAGGAGCTGAACCAAAGGGGTGGTGCATGTGTGTGCATATGTGTGTGCGCATATGTGTGTGTGTATATGTGTGTGTGCATATGTGCAGGAGATTTATTAGGCTGGCTCACAGGCTGTCGTCCAAGAGGTCTAACAATGGCTGGGAATCTCACAGTTGTTCAGTCCCCGAGGCTGGATGTTCAGTGATCCTCGTCTAAAGAGCCTCTGCCCTCCAGGCTGTTAGAATCCAGGAGGTTCTAATATCAGCGAAGGAATGCTGCCCCGGCAGGCTAGGTGAGCTTGTCAGTGAGAGTGAGGGCAAACACGGAAAAGCAAACTTCCCTTCTCCCATGTCCTTTTATCTGGGCTGACACCAGAAGGTGCCACCCAGACTTAGGGTAGATCTTCCTGCCCCAAATGATCTGAAATCTCTATGCAAGTATGAAAAGTCACCCCTCTGTGCAAGCATGCTAGCAGCTGGGCACAGCATGGAGAGCCAGGAACAGGCTAGATTCACACACACACACACACACACACACACACACACACACAGTGCACACTCTTTTACAGTGAACAACCATCGCGGCCATACAGGGTGGCCCTACCTGGCAACAACTGGAAGCCCATTCAGCTCACACTTGATGGGAGCTGTGCCTTGTGAGTCTGACACGCTTCTGAAAGCACCTGTTACCAGATAAATTTGCATTTGGCAAACCCTGGGTTCTCACAGATGGTAAAAAATCTGGAAAGATTTCTTTGCCCTTCTGGCCAGATGAGTCAGAGGGAGGAGGACCATGACAGAAGAAACTGCTCAGAGCCCCACACCAGTATTCTCGAGTGGGGCACTTGGCCCAGGGTCACAGTCTGGGTGCGTGATGGCACACCCGCTTCCCTGGCCACCCTCAGGGTTAAGGTTAGGGTTAGGGAGTTGTCAAAGTGGAAAGACAGACCCTGACTGCCCCAGACTACGAGGGCTCCAGCTCAGCAGCGTAGAGTAAGTGACCAAGTGAAGCAAGCTATGCCCAGCCCCAGATCCAGAACCTGTGAACTTGGTAGGTCCTCAGTCAAAAAGTAGATCCACTCAGAAGGGCAGAAGGTTCTGGAAGAAGGCATGTGGTACATACATGCAGGCAAAACATTCACATGTATAAAATAAAAATAAAATAAATCTTTAAAAAAAAGAAAAAGATCTCAGCTCGTGGGATGTTTCAGCCCACACTCAGGGTGAGTCGTCCCTCCTCAGTCAACTCTGGAAAGGGCCCCTGGACATGCTCAGAGGCGTGTCTCCCTGGTGTTTCCAAATCCAGTCAGGTGACAATGAGAACGAACCATTCTGCCATGTTCCAGTGTGGCCTGCATGACTTCCACATTCTAGACAGGTCTGTAAATACAGGAACATGTGTGTGCGTGTGTGAGGTCATGGCGGAGACCTTCATATCTGAGTACTGACTGTGTTCACCTCATTTCCACCCCTCCCGCTCCCCCTCCAACTTCTCATGTTCCCCACTCCCTTTCATGACCTCTTCTACAATCTCTATTGTTTTACACACAAAACCCCTCCTATTGTACCCATTTAGTGTTGCTCATGGGTACGTGTGTGTAGGGCTGACCATTTGGGATTGGATGACCTATTGGGGGTTCATGCCTGCATATAGCTAATTTTTCCTTGCTATGGCTCTTTGTCTAGGGATAAGGCCCTGTGGATTCCCTGTGCAGCTAGTATGTCAACTGGGGTTGTCTTTATGCAGGCCTTGTTTAGGCGTCCACATGGTCGAGATTTCATGGTTGTGGCATTCTCTTTCTATCTAGAAGACACTATCTAACAGCAGGCATCCTGGCCCTCCTCCCACCCCTACAGTCTTTCTGCACCCTCTTCCAAGACGTTTCCTGACCCTTAGGCGTTTCTTTGTGTGGTATGGGGGATGGAACTCGGGGCCTCTCACGTGCTGGGCAAGCTCTGTACAGGCAGAGGTGGCCCAACAGCTGAGTGGTTTCTACCTCCCAGTCTTTGGTTCACATAAAATGTAAAAAGCCATGGGAGTACTTGCTATTGACTGTTTACAAGGTAACACCACGGCTGACCATGACATGGTATGTGCCGCAGAACAGAACAGACCTCTCCAAGGGCTACGAAGGCACTATGGCAGACATGGTGTGACTCTAGGAATATCTGGCAGGCCACTAGCTGTCAGGTGGGAGCCAGCTGCTTGCTCCTTACAAAATGCAAGGTCATAGCTGCACCCCAGCTGTGAGGGCTGTGGCCACGTTCTCTAGTGAACACACCTCATCAGGGGCAGGGCTGCTGCCGCCGTGAATTTAGAATTATCCTCATCCCTCCCTGAAGTCCTTAGCATCCTCTAAACTGGGCAGGTAAATGGGGAGTGGTGGTCACAGCTCCCCTGGTTCTCCGTGATGCATCTGTGTCCTTACACGTGCCCTTGGCTGTAGGACTTCCTCTGCCCCGCTCTCCAGGCAGAAGAATGGCCCACGGCTTCTGGGCTACCTTCAACCTCTTGTTTGCGGAATGGGAATAACTGCTACCCCATCACTAGGGTAGCTGTGGGGACTAATGACACAGTCCCATGAAATCACTAGCCATAATAATGTCATCCATGTGGTGGGCCAGTGTGAGGTCTTGTCCAGTGAGGCTAATCAGGGGACACCGCCCCCAACCCACTGAGGGCTGTAAATGCACAGCAGCAGATGTGACCTGATCCTGGAGACAGCTGAGCAGGCTGCTGTGGACGGCCCACTGTAGGTCTTCATCTCATGCTGCCTCTATGTTGAAGGACTGGTCAGGTCCCCATAGAGATGTGCCCTGTCCAGCTGTGCCTGGGGCCTCGAATCCAGCACTCAGTGGCCTTGCTGAGTGGGATGATGGGAAGGGTTCAGCTTTGGCCAATGAAGGATGCTGTAGAGTGACGTCATCCTGACTGTGCACGATCATCCTTGTTAGACATGCTTCCATTGCTTTGAGCTGAGATACCAGATCTTTACCTAGAGGGGAGGGAAGACCTGTCAGGGTCCTGATCCTTACACAGTTCATCCCCAGCTAGGCGGCTCAGCTGTTGTTAGAGAATATGCAAAGGCCTTAGCAAATGGGAGGCTACGACCAGTGGGAGGATGAGCCAGACCTGGCCATTCAGGCAGGCCTGTCATACCAGCTACCCAAGAGAGTTAGGCAAGAGGATTGCAAGTTCAAGGCTGGCCTGGACTCTAAAGTGAGGTCAAGGAGAACCAAGGTAACTTAGTGAGACCTTATCTCAAAATAAAAAGTGAAAAGGAGGCCGAGGTGTAGCTCAGTGGTGCAGCTCTTGCCTAGCAGGTGCAGGGCCCTGGGTTCCATCCGCAGTACTACAACAATAATAAAATGATGATGATGATGATAATGGTGGCAGCAATAGCAACCAGGGACAAAGGCAGCTCAAGTTCAGCAAGGCAGTCTGGCAGCATGTGGGAAAAGCCACTTAAGGGGTTCCGGAGGGAGGTATTGGGTGAGATGGATAGCCACAGCCACCAGCAACACATCTCTAGGGGCAACAGTGGTTGCTAAGAGAGGAATTGCTGTTCTGGGGGTATTTTAGACTCAAGGAAACAGCTGTTAAGGAGTTCCTGGTTCTCTGGTAGAAACTCCTGAGCCTGCCCCACCCCCATGCTGGTAGAGTGGGGGGAGGAGTGTCCTACATTCTTTGTGCTTTCCACAATGGCTGGGGGATGATGGGCGGATGGCAGGCCTGGCAGGGGACAGCTTTTAGAGAACGTTTCTGAGCAACCTATACCCAGCCATCCTGATGCTGGGCAGGGCTAAGGGCTGTGACTGGGAGAGCAACCTGAGCATTTACCATGGAGGACCGTGGAGACCTTCGTGGGATTTGAAGTGTTACATGGAGGTTCTTAGGGAAATTTCAGATCAATAGAGGGAATGAGATTAGGTTTCAGTAAATCAGAAGGGGAACTGCTGAGTGTTTTAAACTGATCTTAAAACTCCACAGTGGCTGGAGAGGGCAGAGACCCCTGGGTCATCACTCTCCAGGACATTACCCAGTTAGTGCCTTCCTGTACCTTTGGAATTCTGTCCTCTCTGCATCTTTCCTAAAATAAATGAGTTAGGGGTGGGGCGTCATTGAGAAATATGCTAAGAGCTGACAACTTAAAGCCATGCATCCAGACCTGTCTAATGGAATCCATACATGCAGCAGGGAGGCATCTTTAAGGAGGCCTGGGATGCAAAATCAGATGGCCTGCACTCTGGAAGTAACATGGCGAATGGACTAAACAATCCCAGGAAACCAGATGCTGGGCCACTTCCTAGGAGCAGGTGGAGAAAGGACTGCCAGGTGGGCAGAAGGTCAGCTAGGCAGGACCAGGTTCCAGACATTGGGAGGGGATAGCCTGCTGCCTAGAACCTGAGGACTGGCCGGTTCTAGGAGTGGTAGCACTAACGTGCCCCCTGTAGGCTACTGTGCCTCATCTTGCATGGTTTGGTCCTGGAATTCAGGAATGAAGAAATGGCAGACGCTGAAAAAACAATAGATACACATGTAGAAAAGGTTGGGATACTGTGGGCTGTGCCTGCTCTGATGGAAGGCACCTGCTGTGAAACCCAAAATCCCTGCATGTTTATTCTGTGCAGCACAGAAGGAGGGTCAGCTAGTTTTGGTGAGAGATCGCTGTAGGGGCAGGCTCAGGTAGGAGGAATAAGCTGTGTTGCTGGGGTTTGCATACACTATCAGCATCTGTACACAAACCAGAGGAGGGCTTTGCCAATTCCCGGAGCCTGATCTGGGGAAGGCTTTGCCATTCCAGTGGTTCTGAGGCTCTGGGGTCCTTGACATAGCCATGCCCACGTCAACAATACACATTCATCCACTCAGGCCTTCATCCACTCTCCAATCCGATGCCTATCAGGGAGGCAGCAAGAGGATGGGGAAACTGGACACGCACGTAGCTGTTCTCTTTGGCTGTTTATGACAGCAGAGAACTGAAATCACCACCAGATCCACTGGTGGGCGGGGAGCTTGAATGTGGCTGCAGTCGGCAGAGGCCATGTCTGTGCAGGCTGTGCTCCTGACTGCAGGCCATATTGTGACATGGGAAACGCAAGGCAAGGAAGGCATGGCTGGCCTGTTGCCCTCTCCCAGGTGGGGAGGGAATGCACCCCTGCTTCTGCACAAACACTTGCTTCTTTCTCTCGTCTGTTGTTGTTTTGTGTTGTTGCTGTTGTTGTTTTAAGATGAGGTCTCACTGTGTAGCCCCACATGGCCTGGAACTTGCTATCTAGATCACATTGACCCGAAACTCACAGAGAGCCACCTGCCTCTGCTTCCCAAGTGCTGAGATTAGAGTTTAGAGAACACCACCATACCTCGGGGGTTTTGTTGTTTTGTTTTGTTTTGTTTTTTGTATTTGGTTTGTTTGTTTGTTTGTTTGTTTGTTTGAGATAGGGTCTTCTGTAGCCCAGATTGGCTTGAAATTGGCTACATAGCCAAGAATGACATTGAATTCCTAATCCTCCTGCCTCCACAAGTGTTGAAATGACTGGCGTGTATCACCATGTCTGGTTTATGAAGTACTGGGGATTGAATTTAGGGCACCATGCATGCTAGGCAAATTCACTATAAGTTATAGCCTTACATCTTCTTTCTCCTTTTTAACAAAAAGAATCCTCAGAAGGTGTTTTATTCTAACATTCCCTGGGGTGGGATTGGAGCAAGGCAAGAGCATCAGACGTTCAAATACATCCTTGGATATTTAGCAAGTTTGAGGGCAGCCTGAGCTACATGAGACTTGGGGAGAGAGAGAGAGAGAGAGAGAGAGAGAGAGAGAGAGAGAGAACCCACCCCAGCTTTTATGGTTTCTTCACCTGTTCTGAACAGGAGGGTCCTGGTAGACAGACACTGGGTAGAAATTAAAGCTGAGCGCTCCGTGGCCTTGGTGAGTAAGCTTGTGTGCACGCTAGCTCATGAATTGCAGCAAAACACCACGCTCCTGCAAGACTCAGAACAGGGAGGAGGTGGGAGCACGTGGAAACGCCCTCAGCTGTCTCCACTGTGTTGCTAGCAGCCTAAGGCTAGTCTGAAGCAGGCTTGTTTAAGAACAGTGGATGCAAACTCACCAGGTGCTGATAAACAACCATCTTCTAAAGAGACAATCTCTGGGAGGAGCAAGACCCTGAACCTGAAATGAGAAATGAAGAGAAGGAATACCGCATCACCCTGGGCTTCTCTTTGCAAGGGCCACAAATGGATTAGAGTTAAGGAGTGCTCCTCACGCTCCTCACGCTCCTCACACACCCTCCTCACGCTCCTCACGATCCCCGGCCCCCACTTAGTTTTCATTTATGTGTCTGTGTGTTTGTCTTTCAGTATATGTGCACATGTCTAGATGCCTTTGGGGCCAGAAGAAGGTATCTGATCCTATGGAATTAGAGTTACATGTGGTGAGCCAATTACATGGGTGCTGGGAGTCAAACCCTGGTCCTCCTCATTCTGTGTGCATGTGAGTATATGCATGCACTATGTGTGCTTGCGTGCGTGTGTGTGTGTGTGTGTGTGTGTGTGTGTGTAGCACAAATTCTAATTGGTATTGATAATAAAGACTCAGAGTCAGCTATCAGGGTGAAAGCTGAAGGATCAGAGAAGCAGAGTGGCCACTAGAGTTTTACCTCTACCAATGCTCAGACCAAAGGGGCGATCCTGTCCCTAGGAATCCTCAGACTGCACTGAGCTCCTGTCTCCTCTCGCCTTATATTCCTCTCTCTGCCCAGCCATATCACTCCTGTCTCCACCTCCCTAGTGCTGGGATTAAAGGCG
>NC_022015.1:36957784-36969923 GCF_000317375.1 Microtus ochrogaster
CCAGCTGCCCCTAGCTCCAGCTCCCGGGTATCTGCCCAGGTATTCTGGCCCTCATGGATGGCTGTACTTCCACGCACATACCTCTGCAGACACTTTATTTTGTAATTAGTTTTAATTCATAAGTGGAAAAGTGAGGGCCAGAGAGATGTCTCCGTGGGCAAAGGTGCTTGCTGCCAAGACTGACCAGAGTCCCGTCCCTCACAGTAGGAGCACAGCTGCAGGCTGTCCTCCGACCTTCACACACATAATCTTAAAATATAAGGTTTAAAAATCTGAGTGTAATGTGCAAAGCCCTCCCCTTGTGACCTGTTTGTTATGTGACAGCTGCCCCCTTGTCTTCCTCTGTGGTGGCTATAATGTGCCCGTCGGTGACCGAACACCCTCTCTGTGCTGTCCATCCTGTGGGTTCTGAGATGTGTGTGAAGTCAGTTGTCGGCCATTAGTACCACACAGTTGGTTTCGCTGCACAGAAAGTCCACTGGGCTCCATCTGCTGTCCCACATCCTAGAACCACTAATGGTCAATGCTGTCCCTGTAGCTTTCCTAGTGTATTGAACTTGGACTCAATGTGCGCCCTTTTCACTAAGTGATGTACAATTGAGATTCCCCCATTTGTGTGGCTTAATAACACATTCATTTTTTTTTCTCAATAATGTTTGTGTAGCAATACCACCAAGAATTTGTTCATCCACTGGTCTACCAAAGAGCATCATCATAATTGCATCTGAGTCTTAGCAATTAAAGCTAACATTTCTAGAAATATCCATAGGCACATGTTTGTGTGGACCTGAGTTTTCAGCTTCTTTGGGTAAATACCAAGAAACTGGATGGCTGGGTTATGCAACAAGAATATGTTCAGTTATATAAGAAATTGCCAGATTGGGGGGCTGCAAGCCCCCACCCCCAGCTGAAGAGTTATGGACAGTCAATGGCTTCTGGAGAGAGAGAGAATGGGTTTTCTTTAAGAGCATTACTCTGGTAGGTGGTCGCACACCAGTGGATAGTGTCTCACATAGGTGTCTATAGACAGCACAGGTTGGACTCGGTGGGTTATAAATAACAAATTTTAGATGTTTTAAAAAGAGGACATGAAGTTGGGAGGAGGTGGGAGGCGGTGAGGGCTGAATCTGGGGACCTTATGAGAAGAGTGGAGGTGAGCGCAATCAAAATGCACTGGATAAAATTCTTAAAGAAGTAATAAGGCTATTGCGTTTTAGAAAAAGAAATGGCTAAGATATCACCAGAGGGCCTGGACCGAGCACAGAAATGGGGGCTGCACCCTCAGGGTGCAGCGTTTGCATGGGCTTGTCCTCATGGGTACGTGACGGCCCCTCATCTTGTGAGTCTGCAACTTCCCAAGAATACATTGTCAAGGTCCAGATGAGAAATGACCCCTTATGCATTTGGTTCCTGCCTGATGGTATTGTTTGGAGAACGTGAGTCCTGGTTACCTTTGTCAGCTTGGCACAGCCTAAAATCAACTGAGGGATCGCCTGGATTGGATTGACCTGTGGGCGTGTCTGTAAGGTTTCATCTCAATTATTAATTGATATAGAAGGGCCTTCACTATTGTGGGCGATACCATTCCCTAGGCTTATGGTCCCAGGCTCTATAAGAAAATCAGCTGAACTTAGACCTGTGAGTTAGCAAGCTAGCAAGCAGCATCCTCCATGGTTCCTGCCTCCAGTTTCCTTCCCTGGCTTCCGACAAATGCTGAACCTGGAGGTATAAGCCAAATAAACCCTTTCCTCTTCAGGTTGCTTTTGGTCAGTGTTTCATCACAGGAACAGAAAGGAAACTAGAACAGTGTGGACGTTTTGGGGTTGTGAGGCTAAGCAGAAGATGGCTGGTTGGTGGGCCTTGAGGACAACCGTCCTGCTCTGCTTCCTGTCCAGTTTCCTGTCCTGCTTCCTGCTCTGCTTCCTGTCCGGCTTCCTGCTCTGCTTCCTGCTCTGTTTCCTGTCCAGTTCCCTGTCCTGCTTCCTGTCCAGCTTCCTGCTCTGCTTCCTAGTCTGCAGAAATGTAAACCAACAATGTTACAGGCCTACAAGTAGGCCTAGCCCCTCCTGCCGTCTTTCCTTCTCCACATATTGGACTGCATCCCCTCCACTCAGGAACCAAATGACCCTTGCCCCCTTGACACACTTCTTGTTGGGTGTTTGGCTGTACGTACGCGGAACCTGTCTTTGCCATCCCATGTCAGTCTTTACTGATGGTTACCTGGGAAGACCACTTGCTCATTTGTAATCCACTTGTCTGCTTCCTTACTGTCAAAGGGTTCTTTGGTGTTTTAAGCACCATCATTAATCTGATGTATATTTTGCACACATTTTCCTCCCCCCGTCGATGGGCATTTTTATCCTTAACAGTGGGTCTTTCTTGGTGCAAACCTTCTGCTTGATGTAACCCACCATGTCTACCTAGATCCTGATTTGGATATTGCATTTAGAGACTCTGGGTCACCTAGATTTTCCCTAGCATTATCTTCTGGGAGTTTTATAGCCTGGAGTGTTATATTTAGAAGTGTGATCCGTTTTGGGTTAATTTCTAAAGGTTTAAGGTCGATGTTCACTTTCTGCACGTGGGTGTCCAATTGTTCGGTCGGCTTTGTGGAAAAGCCTGTCCTTCCCCCATGGCATTGCCTGAGATCCTTTATCAAAAGACCAGTCAGCCGGCTGCGGGGTCTATTCTGGGCTCTGTTATGCTCCGCTGACCTGCTATGGGTTCTCCCACTGCTACCTTGCTGTCCTGAGTCCAGCTGCTGGATAGCACATCTCAAAAGCTCCTGGCTCTGTCCTGCTCATGTGTCATGTTTGCTAATTTGATCTTTAGCATTTCCATGTAAATTTTGAATCAGTTTCACGGTATTCATCAACAGTGGGGCAGGCTACAAGTGACCCTGTTAAAAAGTCCCTCCTAAATATGAGATGCCTGCCAAGGGCCCCAAGCATTTGGTGAAAAAAAATTAATATCAAAGACAGAGCCCCAAACAAACATACCCCAAAAGGGAGGGGCTGGTGAGGTAGCTCCGTGGGTAAAGACGCTTGCCGCCAAACCTGAGGCCTCGAGTTCCATCCCTGCAATCCACAGTGTGGAAGGAGAGAACCAACTCCTACAAGTTGCCCTCTGACCTCTCCACGAGGTACATTGTGGCGCACCCACTCACATAGACACGAAATAAATAAGGTTAAGAAAGAATTAAAAACATGCCATGGAAAAGATGGGAGGGGATGCCGTGCAGGGAAAAGGCTATTAAACAAATCTATGATTCGTGTGCTCAGTGAGATCAAAGACGATGCCGCCTCCTTGAAGTAAGAACAAAACGCCCTTCTGAAAGGGAACATTCAGAGAACAAAATAAGAGTTCTAGAAATTTTTACAAAATATGATAGCAGATGTGTTTTGATAGATGGACTGAAAGATGACATTGGAGAAGAACCTCTGAGAACAGAGGAAATGAGGGGAGATGGAGGGGAAAGGAAGAAGGCGCCCAGGCCTACCCTGTACAAAGAAGCAGGAAGGGGATAATTTCCAAAGCACAGGAAGACGAAGTTGGAACAGCTGGAGTGCTCTGACAAACAAGGGGAGAAAGCAGTCACACTAGACACACCAGACACACCCGGGAAGCTCAGGGCGGAAGACAGGGGCTCAAGAGAAGGTCACGGGAAATGGTTCAACCAGAGACGTGCTTGCTTGGCTAGCACAGGAAGCTGAGTCTGGTCCTCAGAACCCACATCAGAAAACACTGAATGGCTGCTGGGTGTGGTGGAGCACACCTTTAATCCCAGAACTCCTCAGGCAGAGGCAGACCAATCTCTGTGAGTTCGAGACCTGCTAAGGCTACAACATGAGCCCGTGGTGGGGTGGGGTGGGGCATACTGAATGAGGTGATGAATGTTTATAACCCCATCTGGGGAGATGGGGCTGGGCAGGTTCCTGGGGTTGGCTGACCAGCCAGTCCAACCTGCTTGGTGAGTTCCAAGTCAATGAAAGACCCCATCTCAAAAAATAGGTGGTCGCGGTCACTCCTAAGGCGTGACACCAAGGATTGTCCTCTGGCCTCTGCATACACACACACACACAGAGAGAGAGAGAGAGAGAGAGAGAGAGAGAGTCAGATCCTTCCGTCCCCCCAGAGCAGGCCTCACCTCTGAACTAAATGGAAGCCAGCCTTCCGAATTCTGAAGATCCCTTGTCATCTTAATTGACTCGTATTGTCTTGTCAGTTTTGACGTAGGGGCAGGAGACAAGCCTGTGGCACATCTTCAAGGGATTAACTAGTCTGAGTTAACTGGAGCAGGCAGTCCGGTCTCAGTTGGGGGGCACCATCCCATGGACTGGGGTCCCAGGCTGAATAAAAAGGAGAGAGCTGAGTGCCAGTGTTCGTCTCTCTGTGCTTCCTGACTGTGGCCGCGATGTGACCAGCTGCCTCACGCCCCTGCAGGCACGCCTTCCCTGCCATGGCGACTGCACCCCTGAACCACAGCTGAGATGAACCCTTCCTCCCTTACGCTGGTTTTTGGTTTCGGCTTTGGGAGAGGATTGGTGTTCAGGGTGTTGGCATTCCTAAAGCTGTGGGTTGCTGAGCTCTGTGTGTGTGTGAGAGTTCACACGTGTGGAGGCTTTGTTAGTAGACACGTGTTCATCACTGTCTTGACACCTTCCATCTTTACTTCCCATAATGCTTCCTTTTGTTTTATGATATGTTTTCTTTTGTTTGTGTGGGTGTTTTGTCTGCTTGTGCATCTGTGTACCACATGCTGGCAGTGCCAGGGAGGCCAGAAGAGGGCATTGGATCCCCCGAACTGAAGTTTTGGGAGGTTGTGAGTTACCAGGTGGGTGCTGGAACCAAACCCAGGTCCTCTGCCAGAGCAGGCAGTGCTTTTAACCTTGAGCCATCTCTCCTGCCCCACTGACAAAACTTTGAGGTAGAATTCATGCAACATAAACTTTGACACTCTAAAGTGTAACAACCCAATGAATTTTAATTTTCAGTTGTGCAACCATTAGCACAATAAGATTGTAAAACAAGATGTTGCCCCAAGAAGCAATATCCCATCTGTGATCCTCCTGCCCCCCAGGAACTGCTATACACAGGCTTCGTGTGTTTACAGCTACTTTTAATAATTCTTGTTGTAGAGTTTCTGGGTCACGTTGTGACATCATATTTGACATGTTCAGAACAGCTGCACACGGCGTTTCTGCTTGGTGGGGGCTGTTTTGTGGATACTTATGCAGCCTCCACCCTTGCTCTGTGTTTCTCACTTCCTTTGACTCCTTGGTGTCTTTGTATTGAAAGAACATGAACTGACTGGAGATAGGGCTCAGTATTTAAAAGCACTTGCTGCTCTTCCAGAGGATCTAAGCTGGATTTCTGGTTCCCATGTTAGGCAATTCTGTCCTGCTCCAGAGATTGCAGCGCCCTCTCCTGGAATCTAGAGTCAATGCATGTACATGGCCTCCCCACATACAGACTTAAAAGTACATCCTTGGGGTTGGCTCAGAGAATAAGGCTGCTCTTCCAGAGGTCCTGAGTTCAACTCCCAGCAAATACTTGGTGGCTTACAACCATCTACAATGAGATCCGGTGCCCTCTTCTGGCCTTCAGGCATACATGCAGGTATAACACTCATACATAATAAATAAATCTTAAAAAAAAAATGTCCTTTTTAAATTTATTTATTTATTAAAGATTTCTGTCTCTTCCCCGCCACCGCCTCCCATTCCCTCCCCCTCCCCCAATTAAGTCACCCCCCCCCCACCCCCAAAAGCAATCAGGGTTCCCTGTCCAAAAAAAAAAAAAGAAAAGAAAAGAAAATACCATAGTCTTAATGGCATATGACAAAAATCTATTTGTTACATTCCTTGGTGCTGAAAAGTATAAAATCAAAGTACCAGCAGAAAAAAAAAATACGTCCTTTTCTAAAGAAAGCCTATGAATAGCATTTTAGATCTGTCTTTTTATTTTTTTAACCCATTTTATATCTGCTTTTTTTTTTGTGACTGGCCTGGACCTCCTAAAGATCTGCCTGTCTCTGCTTCCTGGGTGCCGGTATTAAAGGTATATGCCACCATGCCTGGCTAGGTCTGCTTGTTAATTGAAGTTTTATACCACTAACATTTAATGTCATTACTGGCATTTCATCTGGACCTGTGGGTTTGCTTTCTGCTTCTCTGCTCTTTCATCATGCCTCCCCTTTCTGCCATATTTTGACTTACCTGTTCTTGGAGCCCTGTTTTGGTTTGCCCGTGGGCTTCAGCTGTCCCTCTCTATATTCTGGCAGTGGTGGCTCTCAAGTGGCAGGCACTCCTCAGTGCTCAGGGTCTACTTGGAGTCGGTAGTACACAGGTGACATCAAACTTTTATATTTTGTGTTCCGGTTCTGTGCCTGGGAACTGCGTGGGCACAGCTGCCTTCCCTTCTGCTGATTGCCCTGTGTCTAAAGCTGTACAGTTGTGGCCCCGCCGCTGTTGGCTTCACCTCAAGGGACAGAGCTCTGTGGACAGCAGCTGATTCTGTCCCTCAGTTAGTCTTCATTCTCTGCCGATGCCTTCAACAGAATCGGTCCTTTGGGTGTTGGAGACATTGGCCCCGACTTCTGGCCTGTAGGGTTTCTGACATGAAGTCATTTGAAGCATCCTCTTCTCTGGTTTGGTGTGTCCACATTGCCTTCCGTGTCCAGTGGGCTAGCTGTAATGAGCCTGGACTCGCTTTAGAATTTGAGACTCACAGCATTTCTTTTCCCTTTTACTTCTTAGAGACAGGGTTTCTCTGTGTAGCCCTGGCTACCCTGGAACTTACTCTGTAGACCAGGCTGGCCTCGAACTCACAGAGATCCGCCTGCCTCTGCCTCCCAAGTGCTGGGATCAAAGGCGTGCGCCACCACCACCCGACTCTGCTCACAGCATTTCTTAAATCTGTGGGTTTACATCCTTCACTAAACATTTTTAGCCGTGTGTGTGTGTGCGTGCATATTCTAACTCTTCTATGATTCTCATTTCCTGTATCAGAACCCTGCATTACCTTTGTGTTAAGCCATTGGCTGATGCCCTGAGCATCCTTGAGTTCATTTTAAAATCTGTAATCTTTGGACTCTCCACTGTCTCTCTTCTGACTCATTTCTAGCCTACTGTCAAGCCCACCCAGTGAAACATTGTACTAAGTATGCTAACACCCAGTGTGACAGTTCCAATGCTGGGTCATCTGTGTTCCTTGAACAGGTTTGAATTGTGCCCTGACTGTTGGACAGTTGATGTGGCGACTCTGTACCCTCTTACCATTCCTGGGGGAACATTTGCATTTTCAGTGCCAGCTTGATTAACTCTGATGTCCCATTCTGTGTGGCTTGTAGTGGCCACAGCTCACAGTTAAATCCGGGTTCTTCCAGCCTTTCCAGCCGGTGGCTCTGAGCCTCCGATACACAGTTCACACAGTCAGCCTGAGAGCTGGGGAAAGTTGACCCCTCCTTGCCGGGCCTCTGCCTTATTTTGGCACCCGTGGCCACCCTGAACTCTGCCCTCTGATTTTCCAACCTGGGGCGGTTGCAGTTCCCCATCAGAGCTGCAGTGACCCATACCCCACTGCTCCCAGCTCCCACCCCGAACCTGCCTTGCTCACACTCCAGCACTGCCTTCTCTTCCAGCCTGGTTCTGGGTGGGGGTTGTGTTGTCCAGGCCTCACGGCTGTCCCTTGAAGAAGAATCAGAATTAGGGGCTTACTTTACCTTACCCTCCATCTTCAAGTTTTATATCCAGCTAAGCTATTGATTAAGTTTGAGGGTCAAAGGTCAGTATGTCAAAAATCATCTCCAAATTGCTGTATTAGGAAACATCACTCAAAAAAGGGAAGGGTTTTTAACCAAATAAGCTGCTCACACACCCAGAGTCTGAGGTTCAAGGCTTCCAACATGAGTGTCAGAGGACGTCCAGGGATGGTGGGATGGGGGCCTCAGGCTGGCCTGGAGAACACTGAGCCTTGACTATGTAGTATCAATCAGAAATCCTCAAGAGAGATCAGGAATAGTAGCACGTACTTGGAACTCTAGCACTCAAGAAGCGGGAACAGGAGGATCACCCATAGTTCAAGCTCAGCCCAAGCTGTATAGTGAGGTCCAGGCCAGCCAGAGCTACATTGTGAGACCTGGTGTCAAAAACAGACCCACAGGAAGACCCCAGAAGACAGTTCTTCATGACCAATTTAAAACCCTGTGGTTCTATAAATCGTGAAAAGGGATTCACCAAATTAGAGAACTGTTTGGATTTGAATTGCTGTTAAGTACATAGAAAATTAAACCAATAAAAAAAACAAAATTATTTTGCTCCAGGGTGGGGAAAACTTACAGGAAATGACAAAGTAATCAAATCAGAGAATATGGTTTAAGTATGGGTAGATTATTGCACAGTTGAGAGGAAGAGTGGATGCTGGTCTTGTTAAAAAGCTGATGTGAATATATCTAGTCAGAAATAGAAGCACAGAGGGAGGGCATGAAGAAAAAGAGATACCCACTGCCAAGATTCCTTAGACACATTGTTTCCATAGTGGCCTTTGGCAGATGAGACCTGAGATGTCAGTTCACAATAGACGGTCAATAGCATCAACAATATGGGCAGAATTTGTGAAAGGCCTCGGGTAAGAAGTGGGCACTGAGTGGGAAGCCTCCTCAAACTGTGTCTGTCCACCGCTCACACACATAACTCTACCCTCTAAGGAGCGTTCAGATGGGAGACAGAATTCATTGTGAAGGACAGTCACCAAACAACAGAATGCCATGGAGCTTGGTTTATTTGTCCTCATTGGGCCTGTGACTGTGTGCAAGGATGTATTTGCTTCCCTGGGGGTAACTAGATCTGCAGCTCAGAAAAGCTTATTTTACTCTAAATTGGTAAGTCCAAGGGGCTTCCTGAAGGCTTGTGGGAGCCTTCTTGCTGGTGTGACATGTAGCACGCCCATGTACATCTACCCCTAGTGGTAACAGACCAGAATTGCAGGTTCAGAAAAGTTCCGGGTGGCAATGTGAGTAGATCAGGGAGGAGGAAGCCCCATTGCAGGCTAAACTGTTTTAGGCCTGTTTGTAGCCTGGGAGGCAGCAAAGACTTTTGACTCCTCTGTCCCTGCTGTAGTCAGGTGAAGGTGAAGGCATAAGTCACAAACAATCCCACACCAGTTTAGAATTATGATTAATAGAATGGTTATTTATTTAAAGGGGAAAAAACTTACAGATCACCATCCCAGACAACAGCCCTCTGCACAATCAGGAAGGGAGTCTAGTCGCCAGGAGCTGAGCAGAAAGTAAGAGAGAGGGAAGTGGCCACTTTTTTAAAGGGAGAGAGACCACACCCCAATGGGCTGGTATCTCAGCAGCTATTGGCTGAAGGAGCAGAAGGAGCTCCTGCAACAGTCAGGAGACACCTGAGTTTTTCTGACTGTTGTCTTTGGAAGCTGGTCTTGGTGAGGAGTCCCTGTATTGAATGGTGCATATGTCTTTGCCCAGCCCTTCCCTAGGCACCATGACATTTGGGTTGTGTAATATGTGAAGGTTGGGGCAGAATCCATGCAAAGTTTGTTTGTTTGTTTTGGATTTTTGCTTTAATTTTTGTTTTTGCCAGTCAGGGAGAGCATTTCAGTCCCTCGTGGCTGCAGGGAGAGAGAGGAGGAAGGATGAAGAACACAGTGAGGGGGGCACAAGGTCAGCGTTCCTCCATTTCGGGTACGGCCTTGTCAGTATTAGTTACTTTTCATGGCTAAGTGCATAACCAAAAGCAACTCGTGGAAGAGTTTATGTCGGCTAACTGTGTCAAAGAGTTAGGAGTCCGTCATGGCAGGAAACATGGCAGCCAGCAGCTGACATGACAGCAAGAGTGGGGTGCTAAGAGCTGACATCTTCAACAGCAAGCACAAAGCAAAGTGGAAGCGGGGTGAGGCTGTATAGTCTCAAAGCTCACCCCAGTGACATACTTCCTCTAGCCAGGCCGCGCCATCTAAACCTCCCCAAGTAGTGACACCAGCTGGGAACCAAGTGTTCAAATGCCCAAATCTCTGAAAGATGTTTCTCACTCAGACCACCACGTCCCCCTTCCTGGCCCCCATACGGGCTCATGGCCATACCATAATACAAGATGCATTTATTTAACCCAACTTCAAAAAGTCCCTGTGGTCTGTTCACTGTTTAAAGTCTAAAACCTCTTCTGAGACTCAAGGCAAATCTCTTAACTGTAACCCCTGTAAAATTAAAAAGCAAATTACATGCTGGAAGCATGTAATTTGTAATATAAAGAATATATATTACCATTTCAAAGGAGAGAAATGGAATGTAGTGGGGAAATCCATGCCAAAGCAAGATGGAAACCCAGCAGGACAAACAGCAGAGCCCAGAGCTCCGTGTCAGGTGCCTCTGCACCTGGAGCAGCCAGTTTTTCTGTGACTTTGAAGCCCAACCTGGGGCGGGTTTCTGTGTAGTGACATACCCAGCAGTACTCCCCAGTGTGGAGGTGACAGTGGCGTGGACACTCCTGTCCTCTTCCTGCAGATAGGCTCTCTCATCCCCAGTGTGGGAAAGGAAGGAAACACAGTTCTCTGAAGCCCCGGGGAGAATGGACACCAGTGCATCAATGCAGACAAGGAAGGAGCCTGGAAAGACAGCTCCTAGGGAAGTGTCTCCTCAAGGACCCACATCCATGCGTCCCTGCAAAACCCCACTGTCGAGTCCTACTGTCCTCTGCACATGACGTGTCCCTTGCCCTTGGACCTGGCAACGCCTTCCAAGGGCTACCCAAGGCTGGGTCCATTTGCTTTCCATCATGGGAGAGGAGAGGGGCTCATGACTCCCTGCCTATCAAGAATGTATAGACTGTTAAGGATCACTAGAGGGAGGGGCTCACAGGGCCATGCCCCTTCCTGGATATTTACTGACAGTTAATGGTTGCCAAGGTATCTAGTCAGGAGAACCAGTGCCAGGAGAAGAAGTTTTTTAGCGATATAGCTGCCCGTCGTTGCCCAAGCTCCCATAACAACCTCACAAAGTGGGGGAGGTGGAGCTACAGGACTTGCCTGCAAAGCCTTCCCCTTCCCTGGATGGCATTGTCCACTGTCCCCCCCTCTCTGCATTCTCTCCATAGCAGTAGTGGCCCTTGCGAGTGTGTTCCAGGGCTGCTCTGTCACCTCTGCAGGACTTGGGGACTGTACTTCTTCCCTGGCTTTCACCTTCCCTTCAGCCATCACTGGTCACTCCCAGAAAAGCTGCTTTTCCCACCTCAGGCCCGGAGCCCTGTAACTGAGGGATGGCAGGAAGGGCACTGGTTCCTAAGGGCCTTGAGTGAAGGGTGGTAGCCAGCTCCAGCCTCAGTGGCACAGTGCAGCTGGTTACTGGGTGTGTCCAAGGCTGTTCAGCTGCTATTCTGTAATAACATGCACAGTTGGAGGGTGTCTTCTCCCTACTCTGGAGACTGGAAGACTGAGAGAAAGGCATTGGGAATCCTGGCTTGCAGGCTGCTGTGCCCTCGATGGTCCCTCATAGGGGGACAGGCCAGAGAGCTCCCAGTGCCCTTTTTCGAAAGTATCAATCAATTTATAAGTCACCCTTGTGACCTGAACACTTCTGAGGGTAGCACTCTCAGCCTGAAGGATATAGATTCACAGAGGACACACACCTCTGGGCACATCCAAGGGAGTTTCTAGATAAGGGTAGCTGAGGAGGGATGAGCCTCCCTAAACGAGGGCGGCACCATCCCATGGGCTGGGCCCCTACTGAATAAGAAGGAGAAAGAAAGCTGAACACCACCGTTCATCTCTCCACTCCCTGACTAAATGCAGTGGGCCTCATGCACCTGCAGCTGTGACTCTCTCACCGTGATGGACTGTGCCCTCACTAACTGCGAGCCAAAGAAACTCTTCCTCTCTCTTCATTAAGTTGCTTGGGTCAGGTGTTTTGTCACAGTAATGAGACAAGCCCCTAATTAGAAGTCACAAAGGCTCCAGTCACCTCTGAGGTGAGATCCATGCACATGTTTTGAGGGATTTGTTCTGTGCTGTGACAGTTGTTCCTACTGGACCTGGCAAGTTTACTGAGCCCCTGAAGCCATAAGGAACCCCTGAACACCCAGTAAAGCCATAAGGAACCCCTGAACACCCAGTGAAGCCATAA
>NC_022015.1:36970258-36975665 GCF_000317375.1 Microtus ochrogaster
GAAGCCATAAGCTCCACTCCTGTAACCTCAGTCTAGCGCAGCTACTTTGGGAGGGTTGGGATTTAGTTTCTGCACCTTTACCTAATTTGTCTAATGACAAGTGTGTGTCACCAGGACTGCGTGCTTCAGGATCCAGCAGCTTTGTGCCCTTAGGGCACTTTCTAGTGACTTTTCCCAAGTTGGGTCCAAGGCAGTGAAGGGCTCCCAGCTACCCAGCTCAGCCCTCACATCCATGTCTGTCTGATAGGCACACACCTGTGCTCAATAGACTGTGGGAAGATGGTCAACAGGACAGCTGCCTGCCTCTGAGCTGTGCCGGCTCAGTGTGTCTCCTCCAGCTCAGGAGGGCTGGCAGCAGGTCCCATTCATAACTTACTCCCATTACAGAATGTGGCCACAGGTCAATGCTTGGTATCAATCCTAGCTATGATCAGAAAGCTGAACCCCAAGAGCCCAGCCCAGGGCTAGATTCAGAATTGAGTGCATAGATTTACCATGGACACCCTAATAGCAGAAATATGCAGGGTCCGTTCTGTCCCCTTCTAGAACTCCAAAAGCAAACAGAAGCAAGACCATGTGGATGAGAAGGTCAGGGAGTCTGGATGGCTCCTGAGCAAACAGCAGAGCTGAGGGGCTGCCTGGGGCTGCATTCCCACCTGTGTCACTGTGGAAGAGTGAAGTTTGGGGATTTGGGGGAAAGTGCCTGTGTCCTTACATTTCCGTAGGTAAGATGATGCCCAACACTTGGGCAAGATTTGACCTCTGGTGATCATGATGAGAAGGCCCGGTGCTGGAACAGGCATGTTAACAGTGCCCAGCTTCCAACCTGCCCATCCATATAGCTCTGACTTTCTTCTGGGGACAAGGCCTGGGGGTCTGCTGTGGGACTTAGCTTGGCAAAGGGGCTGATGCCAAGCCCTACCTCTGCTTGAATCTGTGTCTGCTTCTTCTCTGGGGATGGGAGGAGAGGGCCTGGTTCTGAAAACCCAGAGTTTCTGAGCCTCAGAGTTATGCTTATAGAAGCAGCCTTGGGGTCCAAATGCACACCTTCTCCCAGAAGCAATGGGGCAGTATTCCCTCTTCCCTGCAATGCTGGAGCAGAATCGTCAACTCTTTTAATACTTTGTAAAGCCAAGTTTTTCCACCTCAGTGTGTGGGGTGGGGTTGGGCATGGAATAATGCCCAGAGACAATGGCCCAAAACACAGGAGAAGAAATTAGAGGAGCCAGGTTTGTGCTTCGCTGTAAAAGGGTAGAGCGGCTGCTGCACCCAGCCCTGGAGATCTGGACAGCTCCTGGGAATTCTGTTTAGCAGGATCCACCAGGCCTGGGAGAGGACACTAGATGAGGCTTCCCACCCCTCACAATGTGGTGCGCTCTGCAGCCACAGCAGCACACATGCTGACCTCCCCAAAGCAAATTTTCATCCACAAAGACCAAAGACCCCACCCTCCAGTCTCATGCAGGGTGCTGGCAGCCCATGTCTCTCCACCCCTGCCTGCTCTTACGTGTTGCTGACCTACCATGCCTCTCTTCCTGCAGGTTAACAATGAAAATGTCGTTAAGGTGGGCCACCGGCAGGTGGTGAACATGATCCGCCAGGGAGGGAATCACCTCGTCCTTAAGGTTGTCACGGTGACCAGGAATCTAGACCCTGATGATACTGCCAGAAAGAAAGGTGTGTGTCTGTCAAGGTGCCCTGCAGTGGGGAGGGGAAGAGAGCGGGTCTCTTTTCAGCTGAGTGTCAAGGCAATGGCATATCGCTTAATTTTGTGACCAAGGCCATGACATTGAGCCTCTGCTGAGGGTGACCACAGCGGGGCCAGCAAGGGGGACCGAGTACAGGACAGATGCCCCTGCCCCATTGGAAGAGCGAAAAATGGGGAATAAGGGAATCTTTCTAGCCAGCTGTTCCAAAAGCAGCTATGTAGAGGTACCAGGGACAGCCAGGAGAGGATGTAGAGGTGGTTACACCAGGGTACACTAACTAGCAAGAGAGGACTTAAAAGCCGGGCTGTGGTGGCGCACACCTTTAATCCCAGCACTCGGGAGGCAGAGGCAGGCGGATCTCTGTGAGTTCGAGGCCAGCCTGGTCTACAAGAGCTAGTTCCAAGACAGGAACCAAAAGCTACGGAGAAACCCTGTCTCGAAAATTAAAAAAAAAAAAAAGAGAGGACTTGAAACAGCTGAGACCGTAGTGGCAGTTAGGGAATGACATTTCCTGGACACCAATAGGCTCTTTCCCCAGCTTCAGTGAGGCCTGTGTCCCTGCCGTAACAGCCTGGCAGGTAGTGGCTATGCCACATATACCCCGCTGCCTGTGCCCTGTCAGTCAGATCCACACAAACAGAACAGAGCCTGAATCCCCTCCCTATCTCAGAGTACCTACCCTACTTCATCCTGAGCACCCAGGGCTGCTACTAATCTCGGCAGCCCAACCATGACATTCCCCCACAATCACCTGTCAGTCTGCCCCCACAACACAGATTCGAGGGCCACTGCCTGCCAGATTCTTTAGGCACTGGGTAGGGTATGGGAATGGGTTAGGGTATAGGATAGGGTGGGGTATAGGATGGGGTGGGATATAAGATGGGGTGAGATATAGGATAGGGTAGGGTATAGGATGGGGTGGGGTATAGGATAGGGTGGGGTATAGATGGGTTAGGGTATAGGATGGGGTGTGGTGTAGTATGGGGTGGGGTATAGGATGGGGTGGGGTATAGGATGGGGTGAGGTGTAGGATGGGGTGTGGTGTAGGATGGGGTGGAGCCTTGTGGTGGTTCTCACACCTGTTCTCCCTTTGTCTACCCATCAAGCTCCCCCACCTCCAAAGCGGGCTCCGACTACGGCCCTTACACTGCGTTCCAAGTCCATGACGGCAGAGCTGGAGGAACTCGGTAAGGCTACCTCACCCCGATGCCCTCAGAGACACACAGTTCATGCATGGCCTCCCGCTGGCTTGCTTGTCCCTGCCCCTTCCCCTGCATGCCCTACAGCTTCACCTTTGGCTTGGCATCTCTAGTGGGGGGCTCCGGTGGGCTCGAAAGGGGTGGGCCTGATACGCTCTCTGCTTATCTAACATTGTTTTGTTTTGACTTTTTGGGCCTCTCACTAGTGGACAAAGGTAAGCAGCCTCGCTGGCCCTGCAGCAGCATCCCTGCTGCTTTGGGCACCCTCGCTGACCCCACCTCAGCCTGACCTCCAGCTTGCTCCTGCCACGGAAGGCCTGCCCTCAGGGACTCCTCAGAGAGTCTCAGCGTACCCAGAACTCTAAAAGGTCCTCATTTAACAGACTTGGCCATTTGTCCCCTTGGAAGCAGATAGGGCAGGAGGCCATCAGCCATTAAGAAAAGGGATGACACCAATGCAGCTAAGGACCACATTCTATGTGTCACCCAGGGGACTCTGCAGAGAGGTGGCTCAGAGCCACAGTGAGGGAAGCACCAGTCCCTTGAAGAGTGGGGGTAGTGCCGGTGAGCGTGGCCCTAGGCACAGAAGCCACCACTCAGGTTCAAAGCTAGTAGCTCCCAGAGGCGTCTTGCCAGGATGTCACTAACAGCCAACAGCAGGTCCCCACCAGCACGGAGCAGTCCCCATCCCCTTGCTCATGCTCAACACTGTCCTTTCTGGGACTCAAATCTGACCCTCACCTCCAATTGTCAGTCTTCTAGAAGAGGGTACCCTGACACAGAGATGCTTCTCCACCCGGAAGCTGGAGTGCCCCCACTTCCAGCCATGCCCCTGATATCACTTGCCTTCAAACATCCCACTGGGAGCATTCAAATTGTGTCCCCATGACCGAATGTCTGTCCCGCTTACAATGGGCCAAGGCTAGCCTACTCTACAGAAGGGGCTGCTGCCATGTTCCTCTAGCTCCCAGGGTCTCCAGCTCCCAGGGCCTCCTTGTCCTTTTAAAGGCAGGGCTGCCCTCCTGTCCCACCTCGTGGAGCTCAGTCCCACCTGTGGAGTGCTGGGAGATTGCTGGGGGCAAAGAAAGAAAGAAAACCCCTTCACCACCACAAGGGAGATTCAGTCAGGGAAAGGAATAAAGAGCAACCAAGGACAAGTTGTGGGGTCACTCTGACTCCTGCCCCTCACTCCTGGTGGTCTCTACACTAGTGCCCCTACCTGTGTCTCATAATCACTGAGCTAAGTGAGACCCCGGGTATGGGCCGCAATGGGAGGGCGCCGCCACCGTGGGTGGCTCACGCGCTTCCCTTTCTGTTTGCAAGCCTCAGTCCGGAAGAAGAAGGGTAAGGGAAGTTTCTGTCCCCATGCTCTTGCCCAGTAGAAGAGAAACCCCCTCGTGACAGTCCTGTGAAGTCCGGAGTGTGCTGTGAGCCCTGTGTCGTCTTCCCTATTTGGGAGTCATACCCAAGGGCCCCTCCCTGGGGTGTACGCTGTTCTGGTCTGTCTGGTCTGCTCGGCTTCTGTCTGTGATCCCTCGACCTATTTGTGAGTCCCCCCATCTGTGTCCACATCAACATGCTGATGAAGGATCCTCGATGGAGCCTGGCCACAGAGGCCGTGAATCCTCTTCTGTGGAGCTGGTCAGAGATACCCACATGTACTGAGCAGCCAGGGGAGCAGGCAAGAGGGAACACAGGCTTCATTCCTCTGCCAACACTCAGCTCCCCTCCACTGGGGAAGGAGGGAGCAGTGCTGGCCTTCTAGTTGCCTGTTCCCAGGCTCTTCTGAGTGGGGAACAGGCATGACACAAATCAGAGCCCTGCCCCCCTCAGAAGCACCCTATCACAAGTATATACTCCTGACTGTTCATGATTCCCCAACACTGAGCCAGGTGTGACCTGTGACCCAACAATACAGCCATAAAACATCATTCCACAAGGCTAAGAAGGTCCCTAATGAGGCTGGGCGTGGTCCCGAATGGTTGGTGCACTCAGTCTGAGACCTGGTGTGGGTCTAGAAGCCTGGATGCTGACACGGGGGTCAGGAGTGCCTAAATCCAGCAGAGTCAGCCTCGGGGCAGGACAGGCACCCTGGAGCTGCCATCATAGCCACTCCGGTTAGCAGGTATCCTTGCAGCAATCCATGCCTTCACCACATCAAGCAGCACAGGACACTCCAGCAGGGTCTCTGGGGTCAAGGCTGTGGCTGATGTCCAGTCTAAGACTGCCCTTCTTCTCAGGGGTCCTATAGTTACATTATAATATGAGCACCACCGCCACCATCAAAAGCCAGACCCAGCTCTAGCCTGTCAGAAGACGCATGCCGCTGTGGGATCCCAAGGCCCAGGGTGCCCCAACAGAGCTGGTGAAGAAAAGCCTATTGTCAAAAAGATGAAATCGAGTCCAGCAAGCCCATCCAAGGGCACCTCCCACAGATGTGCTGCAACAGCTGGGAACAGAGGTTTTGGCCAGCGTGAGGTGAATTCACTCAGAGATAGA